>NC_141698.1:735219366-735361866 GCF_964263255.1 Lissotriton vulgaris
CTCGATCTCTCGCGATCTCGATCTCTCGCGATCTCTCGCGATCTCGATCTCTCGCGATCTCGATCTCGATCTCTCGCGATCTCGATCTCGATCTCTCGCGATCTCGATCTCGATCTCTCGCGATCTCGATCTCGATCTCTCGCGATCTCGATCTCGATCTCTCGCGATCTCGATCTCTCGCGATCTCTCGCGATCTCGATCTCTCGCGATCTCGATCTCGATCTCTCGCGATCTCGATCTCGATCTCTCGCGATCTCGATCTCGATCTCTCGCGATCTCGATCTCGATCTCTCGCGATCTCGATCTCGATCTCTCGCGATCTCGATCTCGATCTCTCGCGATCTCGATCTCTCGCGATCTCGATCTCGATCTCTCGCGATCTCGATCTCTCGCGATCTCGATCTCTCGCGATCTCGATCTCGATCTCTCGCGATCTCGATCTCGATCTCTCGCGATCTCGATCTCTCGCGATCTCGATCTCGATCTCTCGCGATCTCGATCTCGATCTCTCGCGATCTCGATCTCTCGCGATCTCGATCTCGATCTCTCGCGATCTCGATCTCTCGCGATCTCGATCTCGATCTCTCGCGATCTCGATCTCTCGCGATCTCGATCTCGATCTCTCGCGATCTCTCGCGATCTCTCGCGATCTCTCGCGATCTCTCGCGATCTCTCGCGATCTCTCGCGATCTCTCGCGATCTCTCGCGATCTCTCGCGATCTCTCGCGATCTCTCGCGATCTCTCGCGATCTCGATCTCTCGCGATCTCGATCTCGATCTCTCGCGATCTCGATCTCGATCTCTCGCGATCTCGATCTCTCGCGATCTCGATCTCTCGCGATCTCGATCTCGATCTCTCGCGATCTCGATCTCTCGCGATCTCTCGCGATCTCGATCTCTCGCGATCTCGATCTCGATCTCTCGCGATCTCGATCT
Organism: Lissotriton vulgaris; assembly: GCF_964263255.1. Lineage (NCBI taxonomy): Eukaryota > Metazoa > Chordata > Amphibia > Caudata > Salamandridae > Lissotriton > Lissotriton vulgaris. The sequence continues at coordinate 735,220,303 of NC_141698.1, forward strand.
CGATCTCTCGCGATCTCGATCTCGATCTCTCGCGATCTCGATCTCTCGCGATCTCGATCTCGATCTCTCGCGATCTCGATCTCTCGCGATCTCGATCTCTCGCGATCTCGATCTCGATCTCTCGCGATCTCTCTCGATCTCGATCTCTCTCGATCTCGATCTCTCGCGATCTCGATCTCTCGCGATCTCGATCTCGATCTCTCGCGATCTCTCTCGATCTCGATCTCTCTCGATCTCTCTCGATCTCGCGATCTCGCGATCTCGCGATCTCTCGCGATCTCGATCTCTCTCGATCTCTCTCGATCTCGCGATCTCGCGATCTCGCGATCTCTCGCGATCTCTCGCGATCTCTCGCGATCTCGCGATCTCGCGCGATCTCGCGATCTCGCGCGATCTCGCGATCTCGATCTCGCGCGATCTCGATCTCTCGCGATCTCGATCTCTCTCGATCTCGATCTCTCGCGATCTCGATCTCTCGCGATCTCGATCTCTCGCGATCTCGATCTCTCGCGATCTCGATCTCTCGCGATCTCGATCTCTCGCGATCTCGATCTCTCGCGATCTCTCTCGATCTCGATCTCTCGCGATCTCGATCTCTCGCGATCTCGATCTCTCGCGATCTCTCTCGATCTCGATCTCTCGCGATCTCTCTCGATCTCGATCTCTCGCGATCTCTCTCGATCTCTCGCGATCTCTCGCGATCTCTCTCGATCTCTCTCGATCTCGCGATCTCGCGATCTCGCGATCTCTCGCGATCTCTCGCGATCTCTCGCGATCTCGCGATCTCGCGCGATCTCGCGATCTCGCGCGATCTCGCGATCTCGCGCGATCTCGCGATCTCGCGCGATCTCGCGATCTCGCGCGATCTCGCGCGATCTCGCGCGATCTCGCGATCTCGCGCGATCTCGATCTCGATCTCGCGCGATCTCGATCTCTCGCGATCTCTCGCGATCTCTCGCGATCTCTCGCGATCTCTCGCGATCTCTCGCGATCTCTCGCGATCTCGATCTCTCGCGATCTCTCGCGATCTCTCGCGATCTCTCGCGATCTCTCGCGATCTCTCGCGATCTCTCTCGATCTCTCGCGATCTCTCGCGATCTCTCTCGATCTCTCGCGATCTCTCGCGATCTCTCGCGATCTCTCGCGATCTCGATCTCTCGCGATCTCTCGCGATCTCTCGCGATCTCTCGCGATCTCTCGCGATCTCTCGCGATCTCTCTCGATCTCTCTCGATCTCGATCTCTCGCGATCTCTCTCGATCTCGATCTCTCGCGATCTCTCGCGATCTCTCTCGATCTCTCTCGATCTCGATCTCTCGCGATCTCTCGCGATCTCGATCTCTCGCGATCTCTCGCGATCTCTCGCGATCTCTCGCGATCTCTCGCGATCTCTCGCGATCTCTCTCGATCTCGATCTCTCGCGATCTCTCTCGATCTCTCGCGCGATCTCGATCTCTCTCGATCTCGATCTCGCGCGATCTCGATCTCTCTCGATCTCGATCTCTCGCGATCTCGATCTCTCTCGATCTCGATCTCTCTCGATCTCGATCTCTCGCGATCTCGATCTCTCTCGATCTCGATCTCTCGCGATCTCGATCTCGATCTCTCGCGATCTCGATCTCTCGCGATCTCGATCTCTCGCGATCTCTCGCGATCTCTCTCGATCTCGCGATCTCGCGATCTCGCGATCTCGCGATCTCGATCTCTCGCGATCTCGATCTCTCGCGATCTCGATCTCTCTCGATCTCGATCTCTCGCGATCTCTCGCGATCTCTCGCGATCTCGCGCGATCTCGCGATCTCGCGCGATCTCGCGATCTCGCGCGATCTCGCGCGATCTCGATCTCTCTCGATCTCGATCTCTCGCGATCTCGCGCGATCTCGATCTCGATCTCTCGCGATCTCGCGCGATCTCGATCTCTCGCGATCTCGATCTCTCGCGATCTCTCGCGATCTCTCGCGATCTCTCGCGATCTCTCGCGATCTCGATCTCTCGCGATCTCGATCTCTCGCGATCTCGATCTCTCGCGATCTCTCGCGATCTCGATCTCTCGCGATCTCGATCTCTCGCGATCTCTCGCGATCTCTCGCGATCTCTCGCGATCTCTCGCGATCTCTCGCGATCTCTCGCGATCTCTCTCGATCTCGATCTCTCGCGATCTCTCTCGATCTCGATCTCTCGCGATCTCTCGCGATCTCTCGCGCGATCTCGATCTCTCTCGATCTCGATCTCGCGCGATCTCGATCTCTCTCGATCTCGATCTCTCGCGATCTCGATCTCTCTCGATCTCGATCTCTCGCGATCTCGATCTCTCTCGATCTCGATCTCTCGCGATCTCGATCTCTCGCGATCTCGATCTCTCGCGATCTCGATCTCTCTCGATCTCGATCTCTCGCGATCTCTCTCGATCTCTCTCGATCTCGCGATCTCGCGATCTCGCGATCTCGCGATCTCGCGATCTCGATCTCTCGCGATCTCGATCTCTCGCGATCTCGATCTCTCTCGATCTCGATCTCTCGCGATCTCTCGCGATCTCTCGCGATCTCGCGCGATCTCTCTCGATCTCTCTCGATCTCTCGCGATCTCGATCTCTCGATCTCGATCTCTCTCGATCTCGATCTCTCGATCTCTCGATCTCTCGATCTCTCTCTCTCTCGATCTCGATCTCTCGATCTCTCTCGATCTCGATCTCTCGATCTCGATCTCTCGATCTCGATCTCTCGATCTCGATCTCTCTCGATCTCGATCTCTCTCGATCTCTCTCTCTCGATCTCGATCTCTCGATCTCTCGATCTCGATCTCTCGATCTCTCTCTCTCGATCTCGATCTCTCTCTCTCGATCTCTCGATCTCGATCTCTCGATCTCGATCTCTCTCGATCTCGATCTCTCGATCTCGATCTCTCGATCTCGATCTCTCGATCTCGATCTCTCGATCTCGATCTCTCTCGATCTCTCGATCTCGATCTCTCGATCTCGATCTCTCGATCTCGATCTCTCGATCGATCTCGCGATCTCGCGATCTCTCGATCTCTCGATCTCGCGATCTCGCGATCTCGCGATCTCTCGATCTCTCGATCTCGCGATCTCGCGATCTCGCGATCTCGCGATCTCTCTCGATCTCTCTCGATCTCGATCTCTCGCGATCTCGATCTCTCGATCTCGATCTCTCGATCGATCTCGCGATCTCGCGATCTCTCGATCTCTCGATCTCGCGATCTCGCGATCTCGCGATCTCGCGATCTCTCTCGATCTCTCTCGATCTCGATCTCTCGCGATCTCGATCTCTCTCGATCTCGATCTCTCGCGATCTCTCGCGATCTCTCGCGATCTCTCGCGATCTCTCGCGATCTCTCGCGATCTCTCGCGATCTCTCTCTCGCGATCTCTCTCTCTCGATCTCGATCTCTCGATCTCTCGATCTCGATCTCTCTCGATCTCGATCTCTCGATCTCTCTCTCTCTCGATCTCTCGATCTCGATCTCTCTCGATCTCGATCTCTCGATCTCTCTCTCTCTCGATCTCGATCTCTCGATCTCTCTCGATCTCGATCTCTCGATCTCGATCTCTCGATCTCGATCTCTCGATCTCGATCTCTCGATCTCGATCTCTCGATCTCGATCTCTCGATCTCGATCTCTCTCGATCTCTCGATCTCTCGATCTCTCTCGATCTCTCGATCTCGATATCTCGATCTCGATCTCTCGATCTCGATCTCTCTCGATCTCTCGATCTCGATATCTCGATCTCTCGATCTCTCGATCTCGATCTCTCGATCTCGATCTCTCGATCTCCTTCTCGATCTCTCGATCTCTCTCGATCTCTCGATCTCGATCTCTCGATCTCGATCTCTCTCGATCTCGATCTCTCTCGATCTCTCTCGATCTCGATCTCTCGATCTCTCGATCTCGATCTCTCTCTCTCTCGATCTCTCTCGATCTCGATCTCTCGATCTCTCTCTCTCTCGATCTCTCTCGATCTCGATCTCTCGATCTCGATCTCTCGATCTCGATCTCTCGATCTCTCGATCTCTCGATCTCTCGATATCTCGATCTCTCGATCTCGATCTCTCGATCTCGATCTCTCGATCTCGATCTCTCGATCTCGATCTCTCGATCTCTCGATCTCGATCTCGATCTCTCTCGATCTCTCGATCTCGATCTCTCGATCTCGATCTCTCGATCTCTCGATCTCTCGATCTCTCGATCTCTCGATCTCGATCTCTCGATCTCTCGATCTCGATCTCTCGATCTCTCTCTCGATCTCTCGATCTCGATCTCTCGATCTCTCTCTCGATCTCTCGATCTCGATCTCTCTCGATCTCTCTCGATCTCGATCTCTCGATCTCTCGATCTCGATCTCGATCTCTCTCGATCTCGATCTCTCGATCTCTCGATCTCGATCTCTCTCTCTCTCGATCTCTCTCGATCTCGATCTCTCGATCTCGATCTCTCGATCTCTCGATCTCGATCTCTCGATCTCGATCTCTCTCTCTCGATCTCTCTCTCTCGATCTCTCGATCTCGATCTCTCGATCTCGATCTCTCTCGATCTCGATCTCTCGATCTCGATCTCTCGATCTCGATCTCTCTCTCTCGATCTCTCTCTCTCGATCTCGATCTCTCTCTCTCGATCTCGATCTCTCGATCTCGATCTCTCGATCTCGATCTCTCGATCTCTCGATCTCTCTCGATCTCGATCTCTCGATCTCGATCTCTCGATCTCGATCTCTCTCTCTCGATCTCTCTCTCTCGATCTCGATCTCTCTCTCTCGATCTCTCTCTCTCGATCTCTCGATCTCGATCTCTCGATCTCGATCTCTCTCGATCTCGATCTCTCGATCTCGATCTCTCGATCTCGATCTCTCTCTCTCGATCTCTCTCTCTCGATCTCGATCTCTCTCTCTCGATCTCGATCTCTCGATCTCGATCTCTCGATCTCTCGATCTCTCGATCTCTCGATCTCTCGATCGCTCTCGATCTCGATCGCTCTCTCTCGATCTCGATCTCGATCTCTCGATCTCGATCGATCTCGATCTCGATCGCTCTCTCTCGATCTCGATCTCTCGATCTCTCGATCTCTCGATCTCTCTCGATCTCTCGATCTCTCTCTCTCGATCTCTCTCTCTCGATCTCTCTCTCTCGATCTCGATCTCTCGATCTCGATCTCTCGATCTCGATCTCTCTCTCTCGATCTCGATCTCTCTCGATCTCGATCTCGATCTCTCGATCTCGATCTCTCGATCTCGATCTCTCTCTCGATCTCGATCTCTCGATCTCTCTCTCTCGATCTCTCGATCTCGATCTCGATCTCTCTCGATCTCGATCTCTCTCTCTCGATCTCTCTCGATCTCTCTCTCTCGATCTCTCGATCTCGATCTCTCGATCTCTCTCTCTCTCGATCTCTCTCTCTCGATCTCTCTCTCTCGATCTCGATCTCTCTATCTCTCTATCTCTCGATCTCTCGATCTCTCGATCTCTCGATCTCTCGATCTCTCGATCTCTCGATCTCTCGCGATCTCTCGCGATCTCTCGCGATCTCTCGCGATCTCTCGCGATCTCTCGCGCGATCTCTCGCGCGATCTCGCGCGATCTCGCGCGATCTCGCGCGATCTCTCTCGATCTCTCTCGATCTCTCGCGATCTCGATCTCTCGATCTCTCGATCTCTCGATCTCTCGATCTCTCGATCTCTCGATCTCTCGATCTCTCGATCTCTCGATCTCTCGATCTCTCGATCTCTCTCTCTCTCGATCTCGATCTCTCGATCTCTCTCGATCTCGATCTCTCGATCTCTCTCGATCTCGATCTCTCGATCTCGATCTCTCGATCTCGATCTCTCGATCTCGATCTCTCTCTCTCTCGATCTCTCTCGATCTCTCTCTCTCGATCTCGATCTCTCGATCTCTCGATCTCGATCTCTCGATCTCTCTCTCTCGATCTCGATCTCTCGATCTCTCTCTCTCGATCTCGATCTCTCGATCTCGATCTCTCGATCTCGATCTCTCGATCTCGATCTCTCTCGATCTCGATCTCTCTCGATCTCGATCTCTCGATCTCGATCTCTCGATCTCGATCTCTCGATCTCGATCTCTCTCGATCTCTCGATCTCGATCTCTCGATCTCGATCTCTCGATCTCGATCTCTCGATCGATCTCGCGATCTCGCGATCTCTCGATCTCGCGATCTCGCGATCTCGCGATCTCGCGATCTCGCGATCTCTCTCGATCTCTCTCGATCTCGATCTCTCGCGATCTCGATCTCTCTCGATCTCGATCTCTCGCGATCTCTCGCGATCTCTCGCGATCTCTCGCGATCTCTCGCGATCTCTCGCGATCTCTCGCGATCTCTCTCTCGCGATCTCTCTCTCTCGATCTCGATCTCTCGATCTCGATCTCGATCTCTCTCGATCTCGATCTCTCGATCTCTCTCTCTCTCGATCTCTCGATCTCGATCTCTCTCGATCTCGATCTCTCGATCTCTCTCTCTCTCGATCTCGATCTCTCGATCTCTCTCGATCTCGATCTCTCGATCTCGATCTCTCGATCTCGATCTCTCGATCTCGATCTCTCTCGATCTCTCGATCTCTCGATCTCTCTCGATCTCTCGATCTCGATATCTCGATATCTCGATCTCGATCTCTCGATCTCGATCTCTCTATCTCTCTCTCGATCTCTCGATCTCTCTCGATCTCTCGATCTCGATCTCTCGATCTCTCGATCTCTCGATCTCTCGATCTCGATCTCGATCTCTCTCGATCTCTCTCGATCTCTCGATCTCTCGATCTCGATCTCTCTCTCTCTCGATCTCTCTCGATCTCTCTCGATCTCTCTCGATCTCGATCTCTCGATCTCGATCTCTCGATCTCGATCTCTCGATCTCTCGATCTCTCGATCTCTCGATCTCGATCTCTCGATCTCGATCTCTCGATCTCGATCTCTCGATCTCTCGATCTCGATCTCTCGATCTCTCGATCTCGATCTCGATCTCTCTCGATCTCGATCTCTCTCGATCTCTCGATCTCGATCTCTCGATCTCGATCTCTCGATCTCTCGATCTCTCGATCTCGATCTCGATCTCTCGATCTCTCGATCTCTCTCTCGATCTCTCGATCTCGATCTCTCGATCTCTCTCTCGATCTCTCGATCTCGATCTCTCTCGATCTCTCTCGATCTCGATCTCTCGATCTCTCGATCTCGATCTCGATCTCTCTCGATCTCGATCTCTCGATCTCTCGATCTCGATCTCTCTCTCTCTCGATCTCTCTCGATCTCGATCTCTCGATCTCGATCTCTCGATCTCTCGATCTCGATCTCTCGATCTCGATCTCTCGATCTCGATCTCTCTCTCTCGATCTCTCGATCTCGATCTCTCGATCTCGATCTCTCTCGATCTCGATCTCTCGATCTCGATCTCTCGATCTCGATCTCTCTCTCTCGATCTCGATCTCTCGATCTCGATCTCTCTCTCTCGATCTCGATCTCTCGATCTCGATCTCTCGATCTCTCGATCTCTCGATCTCTCGATCTCTCGATCTCTCTCGATCTCGATCGCTCTCGATCTCGATCGCTCTCTCTCGATCTCGATCTCGATCTCTCGATCTCGATCGATCTCGATCTCGATCTCGATCTCGATCTCTCGATCTCGATCTCTCGATCTCTCGATCTCTCGATCTCTCGATCTCTCGATCTCTCTCGATCTCTCGATCTCTCTCTCTCGATCTCTCGATCTCGATCTCGATCTCTCGATCTCGATCTCTCTCTCTCGATCTCGATCTCTCTCGATCTCGATCTCGATCTCTCGATCTCGATCTCTCGATCTCGATCTCTCTCTCGATCTCGATCTCTCGATCTCTCTCTCTCGATCTCTCGATCTCGATCTCGATCTCTCTCGATCTCGATCTCTCTCTCTCGATCTCTCTCGATCTCTCTCTCGATCTCTCGATCTCGATCTCTCGATCTCTCTCTCTCTCGATCTCTCTCTCTCGATCTCTCTCTCTCGATCTCGATCTCTCGATCTCTCGATCTCTCGATCTCTCGATCTCGATCTCTCTCTCTCGATCTCTCTCTCTCGATCTCTCGATCTCTCGATCTCGATCTCTCGATCTCTCGATCTCTCGATCTCTCTCTCTCGATCTCTCTCTCTCGATCTCTCTCTCTCGATCTCTCTCTCTCGATCTCTCTCTCTCGATCTCTCTCTCTCGATCTCTCTCTCTCGATCTCTCTTTCTCTCGATGCAAAGTATAGCAGCTTCTTGGGGTCAGACCTTAGGGAGTTTACTAGTTTTAATAAAGGGTCTGGCAAACCTAGAATGGTTTGTGATGCCTTGAAAGCATTTGTTTGGGGCCAGACTACCAGCTACACTATCCGAAAGGGCAGAGTCGAACAGGCTACAGAGATCAAGTTACTAGAGAAGCTTCTCCAGCTTGAGTTGAAACATGCACTTTTACTGAAGTTCTGCGGCTATCCTAATAATGCATCTGATATATTCAGACAATTGACTACGTTACGGATGCAATTGAAGAAAAGGATTTCGGCTAGACCATGTTCAAATTATCAGGCGAAATATCTCTTGTGCTTTTAGAACAGCGAGGAGATGGGCAATATATTAGCCTTTCAATTAAAAGATTAGAGCAACAAAAATTTGTTGCAAGCATTAGAGATGCCGTTGATAAAATTCTAGCTTGTACTAACACAGCTTGAAAGGTTATGGTGAGAATCACTGCACTCTCTACAGTTCCCAAATGAAAGGGTGTTCACTCCCAGGGCCAACCGTCCGAAATGCCCCAATAGTTACACAAGAAAGTCACAGGAGGCAGAAGCACTCCTACAAACGCATTGGAAAAAAGGGAGTCCATTAAAGACTTAGTTTAAAACATAAAATCCCAAGTGGGAGTCAAAAATCATAGTTGCATCAAATTCAAATCAATAGATGTAGACATCACAAAACAAATTCGTTTTGTAGGTCCTTTATTTCTTTGCTTCAACTTTAAAATTCTGGATGCGGACACAGCCTAGCTGGAACATTCACTTTAACTCCAGTCCTGCAGCTATCCTAATAATGCATCTGATACATTCAGACACTTGACTGCGCTACGGATTCAATTGAAGAAAAGGATTTGGGCTACAGCATGTATAAATTATCGGTAAAATGTCTCTCGTGCTTTGAGAACAGTGAAGAGATGGGCAATATATTAACCTTTCAATTAAAAGAGAAGAGCAGCACAAATTTGTTACATTTGCAGCATCAAATCTTAACATTAGGTTTGCCTTTATCAAGGAGGTGATCATGAAAGACATTGTGTTTATTTACCCAGTTTAAAATGGTGTAAAGAGAAGAAACAAAACACTCGGTCTGCTGATAATCCTAAAAAGCAAAACAAACCCCTGCACTAGACCATCTTATACCTAGCCTCCAGATGGAAGGATCACATTAGTCTTAACTCTTTGTATTGTATTGTATTGTATTGGCATTTATATAGCGCACTACTTACCCGTAGGGTCCCAAGGCGCTTCGACCGCTGCGAAACCCTTCCTGGCTTCCCTGAGAGATGGTCCCTTAATGGGTATCTCCAGGGTGAGACCAGGCATCCCCGGCGGTCTGGTGGGGCCGTTAGTGAAGATGAGGCAAGCTAATGCCCAGAGTTGCCGAGTGTGATCGCTGATCAGAGTGGGCACCGAGGCGAGAGAATTATCGAGTCCACTGACCCTGGTCCAGAAACCTGCCGCGCCGGGAATCGAACCCTGGTCCCGGGCCGTCCTCTGCTCTCGGGTCTGCCGCCTCTAACCAGTGAGCCACACTACTTCACTCTGACCTGTTGTCTTTCAGAAGAGACTCAAAGGCTTCCCACTGTGGAACACCCTTACAGCGTAATGAAGTCAAGCCTTCCCTGTTATGTTAGCCTTCATTTTTATCTATTGCGTGTTCTACCTATCGGATAGTATCCAGGTTAATCTGAATATTGTTTAGCAAAAAAGCCTTTATTGTACAGTAAAAAAAATCAGACAATCCCTTCATTGGAACATTAAAACATACAGAAAAATAAGATGGAATCAAAGGACGTTCGGAGTAATAGCACAGTTTCTATCTAAAAGACTAATAAGTCAATCCAAAGCAATGGATATAAAGGTAGGCTTGGATAAAAGAACATGGTAAAAAGAAAAATGGATAGTGACAAGGTGTTTGGTCACACACCTCTTTCGTCCATTATGTGACCATTTATCTTGGGGATGAAGAGGTCATTTTTGTTAGAAAGATTGACTTCATCCTCTCTGTCTGTTTTGGTAACATTTTCGATTGAGATTGATTCTACATCTGTCCTCATCTGAATCCAGAATCAAACTTGAGGTACAGGCAGACCAAAGTGTCCTCAGTGGTGTGGGGCAACAGCTTCTCTCTGAACCTATAACACTGCGAACATTTGTGACATCCTATCATACTATGGCATATCATTTCAACGTCTTAACGCCTAGGAGTGACATGATTACTGGATTCATCCTTTTCCTCATCCACGCCAGGGTCTTATTTCTCAGAGATCTTAGGGTTCATGTTTTTTTAACTTTTGGAAAGGTTCTTACTATATTGGTTCATGAATCAAGCAGGCACTGCTTGTCATTGTATACTGAGGCATGGCATCCTTTGCAGTCACACTGCAGATACTCTCAGGACGAGAATGTGTGCGCGGATTAAACACTGGCCCTCAGAATGAGCTTTGGTGGGTTTTTAGGCAGTTTCTGTGGGACGCTTGACCTGAAGTCTCCCAAAGATCCTCAAGAGATGATCATGGTGCTGCAGATCTCCAAGAAGGGTTAAAGGCCAAAGCCTACCTCTGGGGCAGCTTAACATTCTCCATCATACTTTTAAAACTTTCCGTAGAAACAGTTAGGGTTATTTGACTTCTTCAGGCTCATGTTCTATTTCATGGTTAGGCAAAGGTGGTGCATTTCCATTTTCAAGATTTTAAGGATGACCGTATTCCAGTATTGCAGTGAGCGGGGTTTTGCTTGACTCCATGCAGCGGGCCCCAAGGAGTGAGCTGGGACAGTATGAGGGGGTTAGCCTTGTGGCAGGTGGGCTGCACATAAATTCAGTGCACCTTTAATGTATTGCAAGAAAGGACTGACTCCAATCCTCTGTACCCTCGCCTCATGTCAGCCTTTGTACCCACTTGCATTTGTTTCTCTATCAGCCAACGTCACCCCTACCCCCTCCCACTGAGATGTCCACCCGCTGCTGCTTTGTAGAAAGTCCTATGTCGGCGTCCATCCAAGATTGGCGGTCACTCTTTCTGCTTCTTACAAATGCCTCATGTCTCCTCACCAAAGCCTGCATGGAGCCACAGAATCAAGTCACACCCGAAAGTGACGGTGCACAGGACAGGGTATTTTAGCTGGCTCTTTCTGTTTCACTGCAGGATACAAAATTGGTTTCTTTCACTTCCTCCACTAAAAAAACATGTAAGAACCGGAAATAACCGAGCAGCGACTAGCCCCACTGATTTTTTTCACCTGTATGCTTTGAGCTTAAAACTACAAAAGTTCCTTCCCCCTGTATGGGTATGTCTTTTACAATTCCAAAGCCTTTTGTTTTGCGAACTGCATACCTTCGGCACCCTAGTTCTTATCCAATGTAACGAAGGTTTCAGTGAATTTATCTGCTGTACAAATAAGGCATGTACTAGGGTCATCAACGTATCCAACAGCAGTTTGCAGAAAACAGTCAGCAGTAAACAAATGAAAATTACTTAACATTATAATTGCACTGTGCATGTTTTTAAGTATTGGGGCACCTGCTATAGCGGTGGAAGGCCCTGAAGCCAGCTATTAAGCTGTCCATCTCCACTGTAGTAATCTATTTAACATCATTTTTGTCCTCCGTGGCTTGCTGTTCTAAGTAAAAGACAGTCTCTTTAGGAAAAGTTCATGTTTGCCATGAAACTTATGACGGCAATTTATATTACCCTTCACTCTCTGACTTGAAATGCTAGAGAATGGTATGAAAATGTGACATTATAGATTTAAATAAATGGAAGACTCCTTCAAGGAAATTTCATATGGATTGTCAGGGACTTTGTTCAGAAACTGTACATCTTCCAGTGATGCAAGTCCTAACGTGTGTTGTTGAGTGTTCTTATAGCGGACTTGATGAATTTGCCATTCCTCCCTCTGTCCGCTTCCCCCTCATTTACTGTGGTTGGTGTTTGCTTCAGGCCATGACCCTGGTCTGAATGTAGATCCCTTATGCTTTCTAGTGTGCTGCTCTTAAGCGTGCTTGCTGCTTAGCAGACTCTGGTAACATCATCAGGCTGTCAAAATGGCGTCATTGATTCGACTTGGCCTCCTACGCGCAGCATTAGGATCACGTTTGCCAGACGCTAATAAGACCCTTGGAGGCCCACAGCCATCTTGTCAGGCATCACATGAAAATGGATCTGCAGAAATATCTGTGGGTTCTGTTGATTTTTGATCGGCAGGATTAAAGATTGTCTAGTTAGAAAAGAAATAACAAATGCGCCTGCACATATGGCGGTGGGCTGAGATACTTTGACTTTCTGTGCTTGCTGTTTCATATTCTTTAAATATTTCAGCACAAGCAGAGCAAGCACACTGCTCAGGTTGAAAGATGTCAGGTGCTACAGTGTGGCCTTCACAGTGCCTTTGTTCGAGGTTGGGCACCAAATTACCAAACATAGCCAGGTTGATTCGGCTGATCTTAGTTATTCATAATGTATGTGAGACTTATTTATTCTGATAGGTCCTCAAAAGACTGATCAGGAGAGGAATTTAAAACTAAGTCTCAAATTGAGGTCATCCATTTTCCCTTGAATTGCTCGGCTGTCAATGTGGTTTGAGGTTGAGTTTTACACTGCCCACTTATCATACTGAAGCCAAAGAAGGCGAAAGCTGGCAGTTCTTGGAACAGTGCTGGCGAAGCGCTGCATTGTCATACAATGGCTACACCGCCAAGGATCCTCCCCCACCCCCGTCTGAAGCAGTAAGAAAAAAATTCCTGTTGGAATAGGCTTTAGCTGAGGACTTAAACTTGACAATAATGAGAAGGGATGACTGAGCTGCTGCGGACGAGATGATAGAATGGGCAGAATTGGGTAAGTAGGTTGATGGAAACTTAGGCTTTGTGGGGTGTCCTCGCACACAGTTTGTACATAAGCAAGCGCTTTTGCATACAGCGCTGATCTCTGCAGCCTCATTCTCGTGGAGGTTTGATAGAGAAAAACACATTGATATCACTTAGGGAAGGGCTGAAGGACAAATCAAAATGAATATTTTGAAAGGTGCATTGATCAACCCAAACAACAATTTTTTTAGGATTTGTATCGCGTGGCGCATCATCCCCACGGGGATCTCTCAGCGCTTTTGGCTACACAGTGCTGAAGGCTAGGACAAAGTTGCGGATTTATAACAGCCTGGTTTTGAACTGCTTTTTAAACTTCCCCAAACGTGTGAAGGCGCGTAGCTCATCCGGCAGATGATTCCAATGGAGTGGGGCTAGATGTGAGAATGCGCACACTCCCATTTTGGCGTTCCTGATTTTACAGGGACGGAGCAGATTACGATTGCTAGATCTCAGTAAGTGGGCAGGTATATAGGGAATCAACTTCTTCCTTAGATAGACCAGGCCAATTCCCTGCTGTGCTTTAAACACCAGCGTCAGGAGCTTAAACACTGCTCTCTTCCTCATGGGCAGCCAGTGTAGTTGTTGTAAGAGGTCGACTAAAGATGTGGAATGTTGTTATTTTTGTTTACATTGTATGGATGTGTGCATAGAATGCTGGCAACAGTGTTTTGGCATTGGTAATATGTATCTTGTACTGTTTTTAAAATAACAAATATATTAGAAATGATGGGGAAGGGGCAGGGTAGTGGTGATCAATACGTCTGTTAAAATAAGCTTTTTGTAATATGTAAAAACTGTTTTATTGATATTTTTGATAACGCAGGAAATTTGTCTCGCAGTACTCCTGCCTGGTCTCGGATATTACAGCGATATATAAAAATTGAGCAAAATAAGCACAGGTTGGGCATCAGCAATAGCATATTGAGAATACCCCACTACTACCACGAATATTGGTTAACCAGACTATTAATTGTAGGGATTAAACCTTCAGTGTTCTAACTGGACAGGCCCTCGCCCTGGGTTCTTTTATTATATATTTGTCAACTTCCCTTTTTCCAGTTAACAATATCCAGAAATGTCCTGCCCAGCATAACGCTTAGGAAGCTGAAATTCCAAAATCAAAGTAATGTGTCGGTGCACCATGCACGTGAGTTGTGGCACTATGTTAACATAGTACCACATTCCACGTTTGACTAGTTTTCATCCATTGGGTATAATAAATAGATTTTTAGTGGTGTGAGTACAGTCATTAGTTTGGCTTAACTCCTTTGCGCTAAGAGACATGTTTCATTAGTTACTTTTTAGCATTTCGGATAGGCTTCATCTTTTATACTTCAAGGTTTTACTTGCCAGCTTGTGCTGGTTGAAAGCTTTAGACTTAGGTTAAGTATCATGTATGCCTGGTGCCTGTTTTCTGGTGTAATCTTCATTCCTTCTTTAGCTACCACTAAAGAATTAGGTTATCCTCCTTCAGGTAAAGGCTGGCATACTTGTCTTTGTAACAGTGTAAGTCATGACGTCTACGTTATTTCTTGCATGAGTTATTGTTTCGATGCAACCTCCCAGATCTGTGTTCAAACTCTCGTTGGTCTGTTGCTAAAATCTTTCAGCCTTATTGGATAGAACCTTCGTTGTTGGATCGAGCAGTGGTTTTAACCTTTTGACTAGCGGGGACCCCACTTGATAATTACTAGAACCTAGGAACCCCCAAACACCTACACCTGTCTATCGCTGTGGATGGCAATCTGCCTCTCATGTTCCCTATCATCCTAAGCAGGACTCAGGGTTCTGTTTTCTTCGCACTAACACCTTTTGTGTTTTCACACTGTCTGCTGTTGTTTTTTTTTAGTTCATGTAATTGATGATGTTGGGATCCAGTTATGAACCATACCCGAGTTGTTGCAGGCTGTTTGAAGCATGAAACCACATTCACTCTGCATCTCCTTTTCGACAAGTGGTTATGTGGTGTCTGTGCTCTTTGTGCTGCCACATTCGTATGAGATTCCTCTAGATTCACCTGGCTTTCATGCAGATTTTCTCACACAAGATAAGTTGAATTGCATTATTTGAAAGAGGAATCAAGTAACGTGTACAGTACAGGAACTCTGAATCTGGGCGTGGCTCAGAGCCCCATTTTTTAGTGCTCCAATAACCCATTCTATCAAGGAACACGTCTGCTCATGTATAGAGGTCATACATATGTTTGATGCACAATTGGTCAAGTACCTTTTTCCTCCCTGGGCACCAACCAGGGTTTTTTTCTGAAGAATGCAGCTTAGCCCCTCTTCATTCCCTATGTTGCCTATCCATCTGAGCAAGGCAAATCCATCTTCTCACTCTTACATTATTCCCTGCAGTTGAGCCAAGCTCGTACTTGTTGTGGGAAGTACTTGAGTTGTGAAATTCTAGGGAGTTGGTAAGCATAAAGCTTCATTGCAAGAGGAACTGAGAAGGTCCTGCCTCACTCAGTGTTGTGGTGTTCTGTAAAACGCACCCTGCACTCCATCCAAGGCAAAAGAACAAGCCCTGACCCTTGGAAGGACAGGAATGACCTCATACTATAATTTCCAGTTGGATGAGATGATTTCAGGTTGTTGAAGGTCACAGTGAGAAATGGAAGCCTTTTGTGCTTCCATTTTGTCAGAGTTGCCCTTTGGATATCCCCATCGCCTTTGTAACTAGTTCAGACTTATTGCTGGATTTTTTGTGTATCTGGCTTTAGACCACGGCGGCTTCTCTAGTCCCTTCTTCCAGTCTTCTGGTCAGCTCCTTGTGCCTTTGGTACAGCTTCCCTAACCTGAGGGCTGGCCCACCCCAAAGCCACCTCCCCTGTCTCTAATGTGCCTAACAGTCCTAGTGTAGATGCCTCTTCCAGGATTCCTTGTAGAGACCAATCAGAGATATATCCCAGAGACCTCCTCCACACAAGCCACCATTATTGGGTTAGGGATGAAAGGTACACCAGACTGGACACTGACACACAATTGTGTACAGGAAAGTTCAAGTGCTTGTTGAACTTGACTAAATGGTATGGTTCAATGTTACCCATGGCCCTTGAGGTTCTATCAGTTATAGACAAGAAGAGGACATCTGTGGACCAGGGAAAGAACCAAATGATAAAAACTGGTGTTCTAAACTGTACATGACAAAGGCACAAAGACCTTGAACACCGGTCCGTTTGTTTACATGTGCAAAAAGCATTAATGTTGTCTTTATACATAAAGCCTGAATCCCAGGAAAACACACTTGGATGCCCGCTGCATGGTGTGCTTCTGTTAGATCCTTCTACTGACAAGGCCATTCAGCCATACAAGACTGACACTGTCTGCCAAATTGATGAATGCCATCCCACTGGTACTGACAAAACCACCGGCCTCTTTCCATCATGTGAAGTCCTTTCAGACTTCGATATTCACGGTCTCCTTTGCTCCAAGCCTCCAGTTGCTACCTTTTGTTCTCTGGCTTAGTTTCTCAGTCAAAGAAGTGTTCCTTCAGGAAAGACCAAGCCAACCTCTGAGGTCTGACTTCATCAGGGTCCTGGTTGACTTCTCTGCTCCAATTCAGAAGGCTCGCTCCACTCCAGTAGTGAAGAAGCCTTACCCTCCTCTGTAACCACTGGAACCAGATTGAGACTGATGCATGCTTCATCACAGTGCCGTGGCTACGGTACATACCTCGGCTTCCTTGTGGTAAGTAGACAAGGCCCTTTCTTCTATCTTTACCAAGGTCTTTGCCCCCCCCGTGGCTCCTCTTCAGCAGCCGCAAAAGACCCACAGCTCTCTGCTTGTGAAGTTTTTCCAAATCAAAGTTTTATTCACGGATTTACCGGAGTCTGGCATTGGCCTCAATCTCAGGAACCCTCTTCAGTGTTTGGATATCATTGAATTACTCAGTTGTACCTGACAACCTCAAAGCAGATACAGTTCCTTTGGGGCCATTCTGAAGTTTGGACTTATAAAGTCCTTCCCTCCCTTGAAGTTTGAGTATTGGCCATCAATCAGACTGTGGACTATTGCATCAAAAATACTGCTGTGAGTGGGATGGCAGATGGAGAGCTAACTACATACATTCTCCTTGTTCATCTCTGGGTCAGTTGTTGGACAGCCATGCTGTGCTGTACTCACCATCTCTAGTGCAGTCTGTGGACCAGTGGGCAGATGCTCTCAGCCATATGCTGGTTTGCCGCGTCTGCCAACGATAACAGTTGATAGTGGTCACACCAAGGAAAGAGTAAAGAAGGTGGTACATATTTTTTCCCCAACAAGTCAGATGAGAGTAGCTTTTTGGGCCCCATTGTCTTTTTGTATTTAGCGGCTTGTAGCACTGTATTTGTTATTGGATTTATACGTTTATTGTAATGCATTTATAATAGGTGAATACAACAGGTGCCAAAAGTCAAAGAAAAAAATAGAACACTGGATGAGCTGCTCACTCCCTACATGAGTCCAAATGATCTCTCCTCTGTGACATCACCCTGTGGCCATCAACCGAACATGGCTATGTGACCCCATTCTAATTCACTCTCCTGCTCAGCACCCGTGCTTTCTACTTTGCAGGTTTATGCTGACTGTTGCTTTGTAAAAGCACTGATGTCTCCAAGTTTGTGACTCTGGGTCTTTTTATTGTACAAAAGCTAAATCTATTGTCTTTGTCAGAGCTACTTGTTGAATGTAGGTGTTTTCTTGTTATTTATTTAACTGCATCATTAGCTCGCTGTTAATTTTGACAATAGTTGTTTTCTAGTTTAATAAACGTGAATATGAAATGTTTTTCACCTTTCCCTGGGACTATCACTTCCTGTATTCTTTTTCAGTGAAATATATTGCAATTTGCAGTGCCTGGACATCTTGGAAGTTTTACATAAAACCCATTCCAGATGTATGTATAGACAGAAGTCTGCAAAGCCTGAACTTGTGTAGTGGATGTTTGTCTTCTAGCAGTTAACCTCAGATTTATATTTACCATGACTCCCAGAAGCTTCAAAAGGCATTGGGCACTGAGGACCACAGAGGTTTTGAGACTAGGCAGGGTTTTGTGTAAGAAGGAGGTTTTCTTTCTCATAAATAGATATTTATTTTCAAATGAGGTTAAGGTACGTCTCCGCTTTTTATTATTTTGCAGATATTCATTAAGAAGACAGTTTATATTAATTTTCCAACCATGCAACCATCAATGTTCTGTTCTGTTAAGATGGTAATACATGGCCCTAGTTTTTAGGCGACACATCCATTTACAGACCAGCTTGTCAGATTTGAGTTTGCGCTTTGGTGAGCCCATTGCACCCTTAAGTGTAAACACAAGTAGAAATTTTTCCTATGTAATTAAAATCGTAGTTCTATATGGCTTCCACAAGAAGGCATCGGTTTAACTTGGAGAACTGAATCCCCTTTAGATACTGCATTGCTGTAACAGCAGTGAAAAACATAACTTTGTTTTTTTAACTCGTGAAGTGTGTGACGATGAGTGTTTGCTTACCTTTTCTTTTCCCACTTAAGTCTTCAGAGACCATGGATTGCAATGGAAGGGCAGGCAGCGATCCACTGCCTTCTGTGACTTTCCAGAGATCCAGTTGAAGTGGACCACTAAAGATGGTTATCCACTATCTCCCCCGCGTCGCAGTCCCTCGAAAGAAGCTAGGAAGACATTGAAAAAGCCAGGGATACTTGTAACACCACCATCCATCCCCGACTCCACACTGGTACTTGTAGTTCTGGGGGAGGCACTGGATTTCTGCTTTTCGCAGCCGAGATTGGTGTTGTATGCCACTGCAGATTACGGTAACAGTAATGCCAACAACTTAGTATGATTGATTCCAGCGTAATGGTTATAGATGGGTCAGGGAGCCGAGTGCACCAGATGGGAGAGGGTCCTTGATCACCAGGTAAATAATGCACACAGATTTGACCAGGCAAAAAGCTGCTTAAAGAATGGTGGATTGTGGGACAGCATTGTGTATTTTATTTTAAAGTCATAAGAGGAGATGAGGTTGGTCAGAGGTGAAGTATCATACTTTGAATGGTTTACCAATGACTCTGCTCCACCTCCAGAGCTAGCCATGTAATCAGCTCGGGGATTCACAGCTGATATCCCTTTGAAAACTGCCTCTGTGTGAAGTTTGATCTTATGCATTTTAAATGATGTTTCCATTATTCCATGGTGTAGTATGAGTACCTCACGCTGTTGGCGAACAGCAGACTGAGCTTTACTGGTGTCGGTGTAGGCCGGGTGTGCTGATCTGATGTTTTATCACTGCAAATGCAGAGCCCGCAATGCCAACCCTGTTCTCCTGTATATTAATAGTTGCATCCTGAATAGGCAATAGAGTACAAATACCAATCCAGGCATGACAGAATTGTTGTTTCTGTCTGCAGAGTAATGATATATCGTAGTGGGCGGTTGAAAGATGCTTAATTAATGCTTGAAATCACTACTGTATTATATCAGATGTGCAGGATTTAGGTTTGTTTAGATCAGGGAGAAGTACTCTGTGCATATGTTTTGCCTGTTGGTCATAGGCTTTTAGAAGGCGTGTGTGCTTCCTAAACTGTAATCCCTTGATCTCAACAAGGTGATACTTCCTCCTCTTACTCAACTAGAGGCGTGAACAGCAGTAGGTAGGTGGAGTCTGGGTCTTTTAACGATTGTGTAGTTTGTGCTCTGGTTGCCAGCCTTGGTTGCAGTTCTACTTCCTTTCTCGGTGATTGGGCGCATCTTTCCCTTTAAAAACGTTTATGCTTAATGCTCATGTTACTAATCTTTCCATAAGAAATGTTGCCATAAAGGTTACTGGGCCTTCTCTGTACAGCCCTCTTTTTTGTGTATGTGCAGATAGCATCCTGCTACCCCCCTATAGTTACGATGATACCGCGTAGCTCCTTGTTCTAGTCCTTACTGGAAATTGAACTGTCAGCTTTAAAAATGCCTAACTATAAACTAATTTAAAAAAAGCATATCAAAGTGGAATCGATTAAATTGGATAAAATTGCTTTAGTGGAAAAAAACTATGCATGGTACGTGATTAATCCCCGCATGTTCAGCCATATTTAAATGTCTTCTTTTCTGTAAAGTTAAAAAAAAAAATTCTAAGGCTACGTATGGGTATAAACCCAACAAAGGAGGGCACTCGTTCTTGGATTAAACAGTGGCCGGACTCTAATTGTAGATTCTGTGGTTGGCCACAGGAAACTCTTGTACATATAGTATGTGTATGCCCGAGGTTGACTAATCTTAGACGTTTTTTTCTGAGACTGTATTTTCTGATGAGTGGTGTGAGATCTGCTCGTCAGGCATTAATCATGTCATTGTCTGGTGAATCGGTTCCACTACTATGTCAATTGGTAAAATGTTTAATGGCAGTAGATAAATGTTTAATATAGGGTAGATCCCCTCTAATTTTATGACCTTGGTGCTATTGATTTTAATGATTTATAATCTTGATTAAATTAATAATTTTTGTTACGATGGTATTAATTTGAAATGTAATATCAGCGGGATTACCATCGCAGCAAACTGATGAACTTTTTGCACATTAGATCATTCGAAAGGATGGGAAATGAATGTTTATTGATCGATAATATTTCCTTATGATATCTATGGAAAAGTATGTAAAGCACACCGTCACTTTAATCTGCATTATGTAATTCAAGATGTAAAGTGGCTAGATTTGGGCTTATCAACAAGGTTTTAAACTGTATATATGGGATTGTTTTTTGTATTATGTGAAAAGAAGATCTCTTGTTTGAAAATGTAATTGTGTTTTTTTTGGTTAATTATGATGCTGTGATTGCAATAATTTTAAGTAATCAAGCAATAAAGATGATATACCACTAGTCCTTATTACAATTATCCTTTGCATGTCAATCTCTCACATACAATACTTGGCGGTGTGATGGTTGAGAATAAACAATACCACAAAAACTGCCCATTGGTGGTAATCACACATGACTCTTCCAGCTACACACCCTAAACAGTGTTGCTTGCTATCCATGTGGGTAGTGCTTCCTCGTACTGTGTAGGTATAGTAAAAGGTGTGCAAGTGCTGCAGTCCATACAATGAAGTGCAGCTCTGCATGACAGGCTAAGGTGCGGTTCAGGTATCACGCAATACACCAGCACACTTGGCCAGCTAAGCTGCACTACAGTCCATTATTCAAACCGCTCTCGCCCTATGGTGTAGCATTTTATCTATTTGATTACTGTGGTTTGGCTCTGTACCAGGGGGATAAAGCCACCCTTAAATACTGCTACAGCACAAAATAATATACCTAGGGCTCTCACACTGACCAACATGAATGTCTGAGTAAATGAGTACATACATATCATAAGTAGATGCATCTCGAACAGCTCTGTGAACTTAACCTCCTCTAGTTACTCACAACTGAGGCAATGGTGGAGTTAATGTTGGAACTAAGACTTGCTGAAATGTGGGCCATCCTTTGAGATGCACTATGCACTGGGGATGTAGAGTATGTTTTGGTTTGGAGGGCAAGAGTTGGCAGCAGAGTGCGCAGTGCTGAGCTAGCCATGTCTTTTCTGTGAGTTTTTGATTTTAAGCGTGAGCACCACTCTAGCGTTCATGCAGAGCCAGTGGTGTTCCCTTAGAACAGGTAACAAAGTCCCTGATTTTTTCCTGTGGCCTATTGGATCACTGTGCTTTGAATGGCTTAAAGACTTGCAAAGTGATATTTTGAAAAGTAGGTGTCACAAGGGCGCTACTCCAGCGCCGATGTTATGTGGTAGTTGATTGGAGCATGTAATGGCTGTTGGCCACCTCCACCATCTATGAGAGATAGTCTTGGTCTAATCAAGGCATTAGGTAGAGGGTAGCGGAGCACTGCATGGTATGGTTAATGTTTCGGAATGGAAGCCAGTGCACATTATAATGTGGGAGTTGGTGCTTGTTGAGAATACCTGGGAGTATGTGATCTATTGAGTCAAGAACATTTCTCCTCAAAGGCTGTACGACCGTCTTCCCCAGCAGGGGCAGTGCTTCCAAAGCTCTCCCCTGGCTTATATTAAAATTAATTCGACCATTATCTACAGCTGATTCTGGTATTTCTTCTTGAATCCCTTTATTTTGCTTTTTTGTTTTAATTATTCTGTCCTATTAAATACTGTAAAAAGATTTTAAAAAATTCTCAATAAGTAATAAACTATTTCAAGCCTTGAATGCATACTGCCAAATCAAGCTTGCTGAAATGATTGCATGCAGTGAGTGAGGCTGGCCCGCATTCTCACTCAATATTTTTTTATGCAGTCGATCAAAAGATGTTCACAATCAATCTACATTCTCTTACCATAACATGGTATTCAGCGCTGTAACAGGGATTCACTGAGAGCGGCAGATCTTGCGCTATACAGACGCCAATAACAATATAATCTAACGAATAAACATGCACTGTCGGATTTGTTTGACATTTATATTCTCGTAGGCACAAGTTGTAACTTTTAATTTGGAAAGAGCTGAAGTCATTCCTTTCAAGAAACACTTTTTTTTACAGTGCATGATAAATGGGGAAATGTTTGTTAAACTCTCACATTCTCAAGATGTATTAAAAGAAAATCTAGTCTACTAAAGTGGTAATTAAAGAGTTGTGGTGTTTCAAGTCTGGAACCCGAGCCATAGTTCAGCTTCCAATCTGGGTGGGAGTGCAGGGGTGTGCTCTGCAGCATAGCAGGGGATGTAACCATGCAGGGGGGGCGAAGGGGGGGAAGTCTCCTGTACATCCGTCTGCGACATTTGGGTGCGACCGACGCCCACGGTGTTGTGCAATGACTGTGTGTGCAGTAAACCGCCTCAGAGGGAGGTGCGGTGCCCATTGCTTGATTTATTAAATAAATACATGAATAAAAATAACTGTAGAGGCCAACCCAATGTGTTCCTTCGGAGCTGCTGTCTGCGCCGCCCAGTGCTGGGGTTACTGAAAACGATGGCTGCGTGGACTTGGTTCCCTTTTCATCCACCACCCAATATTTCCCATCTCTCTGTCTTACAGTTGCAGGTTCTTTCTCATCCCTACTTCCCCCTTTGCCATTATTTTCCTATCTTTCTCTTCCTCATTCCTTCTCCCTCTTGCTCTAGTTCAAAGTCTGATGATGACAAAGATGTTACATAAGCCCGGGTCCTCCTATTGAGTGCCATTGTAAACCCCTCCAAACACCAGTACAAATTATCCACTGGAAGTACCTGGCTGAATTCTGAACTGGCCCTAGACTCCCACACCATCTCAAATCGAAGAACCCTACAAGAGGGCTTGCTGGTTAAGAGTTAGTGGAACTGTCCTGCATAAAGAATGTCATTGTTAATTTGCGCTAGGATATTACCCACCTACGAGGCTGGAGTGCACAAGTTATTTATTTATTTATGCAATTTGTATAACGCGCAAATATTAGGAGGCGTCTCGGTGCTGAGAAACAGTATCACAGAGCAGAGAGAAATAGGATTTACTGGTTGAAAAGCCACGTTTTTACTAGCCTCCTAAAGATAAGAAGAGAAGGGCTGGCCCTGATGTGGGTGGGAAGGGTGTTCCACAATTTTGCAATGGCGATTGAAAAACATCTGTCCCCCCAAGACGATTTCTTTGTCCGTGTGCTGAGGAGGAGCGCAGGAGTCTACTCTGGTTGTAACGTCGTAATGACCTTCTTAGAACTTAGGTCCTGAATTGTTAACCGATGTTTATGCAATACAGAGAGCTTTAAATTTAATTTGATTCCTGACTGGCAGCCAGTGGAGCTGGCGTATAGCCGGGGAAATTGATTTGAACTTGGGTGTGCCTGATAGGATTCTAGCTGCTGAATTTTGAATTAACTGCAATTTGTTCAGTACTTTTTCCTGAGCATTTTAAAAAAAAAACCATTACAATAGTCGATCGTAGATAAGATCAAGGTGCACATCAGAGTTTTTCCTGCATTCTGTGGGAGAAAAGGCAGGATTTTTCTGATCTTTTTGAGAGTGAAAAAGGAGGCGGACACAAGGGCATTGGCATGATGTATAAACGAGAGTCTATCATCGAACAACACTCCCAGATTCCTAACCTTTGATACGGAAAGAGGGGGAGGTCCCAATTCGGTTGGCCACCAGGTTGGGGACCAGCTTGGGACTAAGTTACAGAAGCTCATTACCTCAGTTTTTTCACAGTTTAATTTCAGGCAGTTGCGAGACATCCATAGACTGATGTCACACATTCCTTCCTGAAATTTGGCTGCCACCTCTACTCCATCATTATGGATGGCAAGTACAAGTTGGTGTCGTCAGCGTAGGAGGTCAAACCCATCCCATGGGTTTTGATGGTGGTAGCCAGATCCGACACATATATATTAAATAGTGTCAGACTCAGGGAAGATCCCTGAGGCTCCCCACATGGGAGGGAGAAGACCGGAGATTGGAAGTCACCCAGCTTGACAGATTGTGTCCGACTATCAAGAAAGGAAATGAGTAAGGATCTGGCTGTTTGGCTGGTGCCAATGGCATCAGCACGTAATATGCACTTAATAAAAGTACTTTATTTGTATAAAAATAATTATGGTTTTCAGACATTAACTTGCAGCTTGATGAATAATAATCAGTTCAGAAAAACTTTATTTCGGTCAATAAGACCATAAAAGTATATATACAATACATTTCATTAAAAGATAAAAGAAATCCATCCATCTTACACAAAAACATGTACATCATTTTAATATTTCTTAGAGCAGTCTAGAACGACACGTGCCCTGATCGGTTGACCTCATTAAAGTGCATGTGCAAATTATGTGCAATTACGAGAGTTCCCAAAAAAGGCAAACATGAGGTACAACTTATCAATTGTGGCTGTAAGAATACAATTGATTTTAAACATTAAAGTGCTATACTGGAGTCGTAGGATGGTAAGTCCAAGGAAATTGTCTCACAAACCACCCTGCGGGTTTTAGAGAACACACGTGCAAGAAAAAGTAAAACTTAGTGCATCAATAAAATAAACAAATGTAAGAGATAAAACGATTAAAATTAAAGTTAAACCATTAACAAGGTGAGGGCATTATTCCATTTAGAATTTTTATTTTTAATTTACCTTAAACCACTAATAGATGGGGACATTATGTGCACTTGCGGCTTTGGTAACTAGTTTTAAAAACTCCGTCTACGCCACATTGAAATTAGGAATCTGGATGCAGCAAATATCAGTTTTCAAGACTCTTAATGCCGCACCACATTGCACGAATCCTAGATTTCTACAAAACTGGATAACCCAACGCTGCCTAACTAGCTTGTAGCCAGGGCAAAAAGAAAAAAAATGGAGCTCTTACTCTTCATCGCAGTTACAGGCAGGGCACCTTCGCAATGCTGTCCTTGACCATTTACATGAAAAACCCTGAAGCGGCATGGTGCCATGTCTGAACTGGACATATCATTTCCTTGCCAAGGGAGGTTGGATATCATCCAGAAAGGGCTCAATTATATATTCTTCTTTCATTAGCAGAAATTTGGTGGTCGGGTGTAATGAGGTTGAGCTCCTTTCAATAGCTGCAAGTTTGGACATATGGTAGGTTTTTACTAATTCGGTGCGTGAGATTGCAGAACACGCTTCCTCTGGGTTACTCTAGACACTAAGCTTTCCTAACCTACAGGATTCGTCCTTGATGTGTGTAAACTAGGGGATTTTGTCTATACCCTGGAAACTCAATAACTCTTTTAATTCTGATCGATAAACTGCCAATTCCGGCGTCACCCACAGTCTATGCCAGAAGGTTAGGGCTCTGAGACCAATTCTGTCACCAATTGGTCTGATTCCTAGGTCCAGTCATAGGGGGACTAGAGGGGTACTTACAGGGTGACCTAGGATCCACCTCATAAAACTATTCTCTACTTTACTCATGTTAATACAGGAACAATGACCCCATAATTCTGCCCTGAACATTGTCGCACCCCTGGCCTGCACCTTATAAATCTCTGCTATTGGCCCTGCATGTTTAGCGGAGGGGTTTAGGAGTAATTTTGTAATACCCCCAGGAGTTTGAGCTAGCTTAAACTTAGCTCTGGCTATTTGTGGCCCCCACTCCATATTTTCTGTCAGGGTGACACCCAAGTATTCAAATACCGTCACCCTCTCCAACATAGTACCATCCAGACAGGGATTGGAGCGTGATGTCTTGGCTGGGTTGAAGACCAAAAACTTGGTTTTCTGGGTGTTGATCTCCAGCCCCCTATTACAAAAAGTGACAAAACTATCCAGAACAATCTGGATGCCCTTAGGCGGTTTTGACATTAAGAAGGGTGTCATCCGTAAACATAAGTTGCTGGGACCTTTGCACCTTCTAGCTTAGCGGCATCGTTGTCTTTTACCGCAGTGAGTTGGGCAACCAATGCATTAACAAAGCGGCAGTACAGGGTAGGTGCGAGCACGCACCCTTGCCTTACTCCTCTATCTACTTGAAAACGGTAAGTTAACTCGCCTCTTTTCCCACACCTTACTTGAGCAAGGTTCCTTTCATGCAATCTAATGAGCATGCTCACAAGATGGCGGGGATCCTCATGTCTCTGAGCACCATCCATAGTTTGGCACTGGGCACCGTATCAAAAGCCGACTTCAAATCCACAAAAATTAAATAGAGGCTGCCACCCTCCATTCTCACCATTTTCCAGAACATGATTTGAAGTCTGTATATTTGGTCAACGGTGGAAGTGTTCTTTCTGAATCCAGCTTGAGATGGGCTGAGTATTTCGTGTTCTTCAATCCAACCCTGAAGAGGATCCAGCAGTACCAGTCCAAACAGTTTTTGCGTGACATCGACCAAACTGATTGGTCTACAGTTAGCAGGCAGGAGTGGTGATCCCTTTTTGAAGACTGGGACAATTTCAGCCCATGCCCAGGTTTCTGGGATTGGCATACCTTTCATGATGGCACTGAATAGAGCCCATAAATAGGGTCCCCAGATTTTAGGTCTCCTGGCAGCGTATCCAGTCCCGGTGCTTTACCAGAGGGAAGCTTATTGATTGCATTGAGGACTTCGAGCAGGGGGATCTCGACCACTTCTTCGTAGTTGGCTTCTGGTGAATTTGTTAATGCCTCATAACAATGGCCGGGTACCTCCTTCGTGATATATAGATCCTGGAAGTGTGCTTTCCATGATTCTGCTGCTATATTTGGTTCTATTGCAATATTACCTTCACTACTACCAGTACCTACTATGAACGACAATTCTCTCATATCTTTGTTGGATATGGTGGTTTTTAATGCATCCCATCTATTCAGTTCCTAAGTCTGTTTTGCTAATCTCGTGGTTTCTTTATGCAACTTCTGCATGTGTTTAGTTAGTGGTTTGTCTTTGGCTTTAACGGCTTCCTACAATTGCCATTGAACCCGGATCGAATGGTTAGTGTTTTCACCTTGGAATGTGTTTTTGGGAAGAATATATCAGCCAGTTGAGAAACCAGGCCTGCGTGCAAATCTACAACTTTGTTGATGAATACTTGGTTGCCCGTCACTGTGGCAATTTCTCCCATTTCTAGAAGGACTGGAACAACTGCTGTATATAATGCGGTCAGCTTTTCGGGTGACTATTTGATTACCCCCCATTTTATTCTTCTCCTGTTATTGGTGAGTATTACATTCTTATCGGGGGTGCTGCTGGCCAAGGCAATCCCCAGGTCCGGCATCTTCAATTCCATGGGCAGAGCATTATGATCGCATCATGCCGCTGAAGAACTGTGAAATCCAGAATGTAATCCAAAAGAGAGGCTTGGCCTATTCTATTAAATGTAAGATTCCCAAGGCTGTACAACTATTACACGCTCTCAGGGAATGGTTCAATGTGATCACATTGATCTGGAGTACCAGCGGAGACCAGGCCTTGATAGGTGGAATTTGTGGATCTGGGATTAGCCATTGAGCGTCGTCCTCACTGGAAATTGTATCAGTGATATCAGGAAGGGGCTCGAATTGAAAATGAAAATCTCCCCCAACAATCAGCAGCATGTTCGTGGGGAGATTAGAAGTAAAAAGATCCCATAGGTCAAAAGTCTGGAATTCCTTGCTCAGAACTGTCTGTCGGGAGTAGATCTTAATAAAAGCCATATTCCGCTTGGTGGAGAAGCGAAGTGCTACACCTAGAATATCATTGGTCGAAAAAATCAGCTGATTAGCTTTACAACCCACATGTGAGCAAATCCAGAGGCATAGACCCCCGGACGGTCTGCCCCTGCCCCTCAAGATAGCTGGAATACTACATGACGCAAATCCCACCCTTACAGGGGCTTCCTATGCCCTTGTATCCTGTAACATGTAGATGTCAAATTGTTCCACAAAAAGCCCCCAATCCGGGCAAGACAGTTTGCTTTTAAGGCCAGCAACGTACCAAGATAAAACACTTTGCTTTCTCCATATATTTTGTCTGTTGGTGAAAACATATAGGGCAAACATACCAGGGGTTTGAATTCCCCCTGTTAAGGCCGAGGGGGAGATACCAAATGTGCTATTGTGTTCTTCTACCCTCGTGTCACTGATATTTTTGGAGTCAAGGGCTATGGAGACTGCTGGTCCCAATAGCTTGTCCCGTGGTCCTACTACACTGCCAATCACCTGCTGTGTTGATATATCCAAGTCTGTGGTGTTTACACCACCCACAGGGATAATGGGTTGACTGGACTGATCACACCCAGGCTCCTCTAGTACTTCACAGTACCTCGATGTTCTATTTCCCCCATCTATTCCCCTAGTCCCTGTTAGTCAGTCCACTTCTTCTAGAACCCCATATCTGTTTGCTACAGGTATATTATAGGACAGAAGTCTGGAAAAGGGATACCTAGAGTCAGTGTTCTGGTGTACCAGTGACCACCTACTAGGATCTGAAATGGTATTAATCCTATCTAAAATAGGAAAGTGGGGCTAGAAACTGTCCAGTGGGAGGGCCCTTACCTCGGTATGGGGCTCTGCAGAATTGGGTCTCTGGCCTAATAGCCTGCACATGGTCTGTGGATTTTTAAAGTGAATGACCACACAGTCCCCTTGGATTGTTTTTTGCATTGTCCCAGCCAGCCGACTCTACGAACCGTTAAAATTTCCCCTGCCCTATCGTAGGGAAACTGCCTATGCCTTGCCAACCAAACAGGCTTTTGTTCCGGAGGTCTAGTTGTGACTCCCTCTTGCCATTCTTGAGTTCTGGTACTCCTGTCAAAATGATCACATAGGGGGAAGAGGCTGGGGGTAAGTTAATGGTGGGTTGAATCATTGCTTCTATCCTAACCACTGACCTATCTATGCCCCTGACCCTTCTCTGCACAGTCTATGCCCCGTTAAGCTGGTGTTGCGATTATTGATGCTTAGCATGGGACGTAATGTGTTGTCGTTCCCTCCCACACAATTAATATTTTTTTGTACTATCAGGGTAGAATGAGCCTGTGCCTGCTGTACCGCTAAACTATATATAGGCATCCAGGGGTAGCATCTCTCAAGTTAATGTGAACATTGGGCCGCCCAGGGCCCATAGACTGACTGGATCTTGATTCCAAATTGTCCCAAGAGTTATCAGCGGGTATCAAACTAGGAGCATCTACCTGCCAACTAAAATCAATCCACCTCGATATAGTTTGTGGAGTATTAGTAGATATGTGTGCTTGCCTACTGACCCCTGATGTAGTCAAGTTGTAAATACGATCAGCTAAGTGGGCAACTTCTTTCTTAACAATGACTCTAAATTTGATCAAGAGATTAGCTATCAGGTTCTGCACCCAAGCTGGATAAGTCAGATCTGTTTGAGTGGTACCAGTACATTCTCCTGATGCTTCGAAAATATCCGCAGGCTCCACAATTGGTACCGACTCCCCTTTGGCTTGCTTGCTTTTGGTTGTCCCCCCCACTCACTTGCGCTTCTTATTTTTGAATGTACTAGGAGCAGCACCCCCCCGCCCCCAGTCCCCCACCCCCCACATCTGGGTTACAGTTTTTGAAGCAGCTTCTAGTGGTAGTGATGGAGAGGCCTCATGGGATCCCGGTGTAAGGGAGGGGATAGGGGTTTTGGGAGTGGATGGGACTAGCAACGGGAGACAAAGGTCTGAGGTTAGTGATAGATGCCTTTCAGCAAGTTCTATTTCTGTTGTTACCACACCTATAGCCCTCTGCAGCATTCTATCAATTTAACTTGGGGGCTGTAGGGAGGAGGGGGTTGCTTTTGAACAGGGTTGTTTGACAGTGCAGGTACGTTTCCCCATTGTTGAACTTTAGCTAACCCACATTATAACCACCCAATTAAAGAGTCATAAAGGAAGCACTTGGGGTTGATATAATCGACCAGCCATAGAACATACCAAGAGCATAGTTGAGTGGAATGGGAGGACGACTATAGCCCTGTACAAGTTGGGCTAGCCGTTAATCCTCGACTCTCAAAAGCCTTGCACAGAAGTGTTAGTTAAGTACCACACAGTACTCACAACAGTTGAGGTAAAGTTGTCAAAACGGGGTACAGGAACAGCCCAGTCCACCACTATGGGGAAGAAGTGAGCAGTTCTTTACTTGGGGTGTTTAGGAGGCACTCCAGTAGAACCAGGTGGAGCCGAGTAGCTGGACAAGTTTCAACACAAGGTGCATAATGTAGGTAATGAATAGGCCAACCAAGTCTTACCCGCAAATTTCAGTGGAAAATCAAGATCAAGTGGGGTGGCAGCGCTTTTGAGGGCGATGGAAGCGCCTCCCCCTCAGCTGTGGCGGCGGGAGAAGCACACCTCTCCTCTTTCTGTCTGCTGGTCCTGAGATGGCCGGCCAAAACATATATGCACACTTAGGGAGTGGAGTGGACGTAACACTCCTCCTCCCCCTCCAATGCCTCAGCCCCATCCCTCCCAACAGCGCTAGCTAAGAGCTGTCAAATGTAAAAATGATGCAAGAACATCATTATATTTTACATTTGCTGGCTCTGAGCCAGGTAGTGGGGGGACACTCCTCTGCCATTGCGGAGGAGCCGCCACTGGCCCTCAAAGCCATAGAGAGGCTGTACAGAGACTAGAGGCACGAAGGCCTTGGATGAACTTGTGCTGAAACTGGTTGACAAAACATCTGAAAGGTCCCCATTGACTTTGTAGACAAAAAATGCAGTCATGAATTAAATAACATAAAAGTGTGCATAAAGTTGAATAATGCATTTGCATGCAGGGCACCCGTATCCTCGACTCTTCAGTACAAACTATGCAAATCTTAGAATGCTGATTGACGTGTCTTCACACTATACTGAAACTAGTGTCTTGTATAGGAATTTAACAAGTTGCTCGCAGCAGCCCTGCATAGTCCAGGCTCGCTGGCGTGTCATAGGTTTTGTTACAATGTGTACAACAAATAATTGACACGGAAATAATTTATGTTGGCTCCGAATGCCACACTTCATTTGTCGAACAATGCACTGAAATGTCGAATTTTTCTATTTGTGCTAATTGGCAATAAATACTTTTTTTCTAAAAACAAAAAAGGCAATATCCTGCACAAACAATACCATTGTCTTGGTGTGCGAGAACATTGGCCACAGACATGTAGGAAATGCACCGGTTTGAATCTCACTTAATAAAAGTACGGTCCTTTTCGAAGAAACACTCTATCAAGTTTGAGTGATACTAACTTGCAGATTGATAGTGGTTATTGACAGAGTATTACACATCTGCAACGGGATACACTCAGCGATGAGACAGATGTACCTGGATTGAATTTTCATGGTGTTAGTTTCTCATGATGATTGCTTCCACATTGCTAGTCTGATAAATGCATTGTCTGATGTGTCTTTCATATGAGTACTAACACACTCATGTATAGACGCTTATGAAAAATAAAACTGTTCTCTCTAAAAGGAGCACTGATATTCGGCTGCACGTGTGCCCTTCTTTAACTGAACAAGTGTTTGGAATCATTCTAGCTAAAGGAAACATGTATCTGGAAATGTTTTTTGATAGCTGGAGACACACATATCAAATATTGTTAAAGGCTGGTGCAATCTTAAAGCCTCTGTATTGACGCAGATGCATCTCTTAAATCCTTGTAATTGGGTTGCAACCGCTAAGAGACATTAATTGCCTACATCCAGTGAGTATGCATGACAATGGACCATAATGTGTTTTTCCTGGGGTGAGTTAAAGTGAGTAATTCATGTTGATGAGACTGGGCCATGGAAACAGGTATGTATAGAAAGCTAGTGCCTCAACCGCTTAAGTGACTAAAATACTAAAAACATTAATATTAAGCCCCATTCATTTAGTGATGCAGGAGCATAGGCTTCATTTTATTTACACTTCCCAATCACTGCTCTCTTTCTGTTATTGTTATTCAAGAGATAGTAATTGGAAAAAAATGTAATGTGTAGTTTCTACTAGCAGTTGCAAAGTATTTTCACAAGAAGTGCCTGCTCTAAGGGACAGAGTCTAAACATTTGAGAAAGTGCATGATAACTAGCAGTGGCATGTGGACCTTTAAATTGGTGAGATGTAAACTGCCGTGCTCCGTTTCAGTGATAGTGTGCTGCCAAATTCACAAAAGAGGTTTCCTGGATTGGTGGAGGAAACGTCTTGCCCAAAGTAAGTTTATTAAAAAAAATTATAAAAAAAATTTGGCCAAATTCTGCATTTTATGTAAGGTGGATTTGTAGACCGCAGCGTATCCCCTGTGAGGGTATCCGGGTGCTGAGGAAGTGAGTGTAGTGAGGCTGGGCCTGAATATAGTCAGTCTTGATGATCCCACAAGAAGACTAATTGAATAGCCAGGTCTTAAGTTTCTTGTGGAATTCAAGAAGCGAAAAGGCGGCGGCCCTGATGTGTTGGGGGAGGTTGTTCCGGATTTGGTGGTTTGGTTGGAGAACAATCGACCTCCAGTTCTGCTTCCTTGGATGCTGGGTGTACGAGAGTGAGAGATGCTGAGCAAAGTTGTCTGGTTGGGTGATGGAAGTGAAGCCTGTGATTGAGGTATGCTGTGTTGTGTAGTAATTTGAATGCATGTGTGAATTTTGAACTCGCAGCGCTTCTGGATGGTGAGCCAGTGGAGCTCTTTGAGGAGTGGTGTGGTTTCAGCATGGGAGGTTGAGGACTAGTCTGGCAGCAGAATTCTGGATGATTTGACATTTGTGAAGAAGATGGGTCGGGGTGCTGGCATAGAGTGCGTTGTCATGGTTCAATCTGTTTGTAATTAGGGACTGCATGATGGCATGTCCGGTGTCCAGTGGTAGCCACTGGAAGATTTCTAAGTAATGTCCGAAAAATGTGGAAGCATGAGGAGGTGACTGCAATGACCTGTGACGTCATGGTGAGTTTAGCGTCCAGGATAAGGCCTAGGTTCCTAGCGTGGTCGGCTGTGGTGGATGCAGGTCCAAGATCGAACGGCCACCAGGTGGAGTCCCCAGGCGAGCTCTTATTCCCAAAGATCAGTAAATCCGTTTTTTTGCGGTGCTGAGCATGAGGCAGTTTTCTTTCATCCAGTTGGCCACACTGGTCATGCATTGTTTGAAGTTTGACGTTGCGTGAATATTGCCCAAACCGCCCTGACCCAGGAAGTCAATGTTTTTCTAATGATCTGTACCTTTAGGCTACTGTACTCTACAGTGTGCCGGCACGGTTAATATCCGTGAGTAATTTCTCCTTTACTATTTAATTTTTTTATTTTTCACATTAAGTGCCTCACGGGAGGGTGTACCTTAGCGCGTACGTACCCCCGGAGTCCCATTTAGGTGTGGTCCTGACGAATGCTGCGCGATCCCGCTTTTTTGACAGCAGAAACATGTTGACCAGTTATTGTAATTGAGGACACAGGTCTCCTAACATAGAACCATTGGTTGTCCGACCTTCACGTTTTTAACCTTAATACGGGTTGGCCCGCATTAAATATTTTGTTTGGGTTCTGACCTTGTATTTTTTAACCCTGCCTCACTTATTTTTGCACATACCTCTGAGTTTAATCACTAGTACACTCACCAACAAACCCGCTCCGATGTAACTCAGGCGTTGTAGCACGCTGGGGCGGCATTCGGTCACCCCAGCGGGGATCCAATGATGAAGCATGTCACCAACTAGTGGTGAGTGAGGGTCCTTCTAAACAAAAGGCTGTTTGCCTTGCCTTGTTGGATTCAGTCATCCCAGTCCACAGGGTGGTCGCCTCCTGACTATTAGGACTAGACATGCTAAAACATAGTACTACCTGACCCAGGTAGGGGTCCGGGAATAAACTGTCACTTTATTTTGCTTTAGTATTTGGATTTTAAGTTGCATATGAGCACTCCTCTGTTGTTTCTAATAAACCTTATGGGGCACAGGAGTGTTGACTCGAGCCCTACCTCTCTCGTTGATATTTAAAGATTGTTTGAAGTTT
The DNA here is from genome assembly GCF_964263255.1 of Lissotriton vulgaris. Classification (NCBI taxonomy): domain Eukaryota; kingdom Metazoa; phylum Chordata; class Amphibia; order Caudata; family Salamandridae; genus Lissotriton; species Lissotriton vulgaris. The sequence continues at coordinate 735,254,733 of NC_141698.1, forward strand.
GTCTTTATGGTGACCGTGCCATCTGAAAGGGAAAAATTAGTTTGGTGTCGTTGGCGTAAAAGATGATTTTGGTTCTGTGGGAACTGATATTTGCCAGGGTAGTCATGTATATGTGTATGATCCCTGTGGAACTCTGCCGATGAGGTCCTTGGGTTCTGATGTGACCGACGAGAGCCTGACTCGTGTTCTTCCAAAGAGAAAGGAAGATGTCCATTTGACTGCTAGTCCTTGTATTCCCACTGTGTGTAGTCTGGTGATGAATGTGTGGTGGGAGAGGGTGTTGAAAAGAGTGGCGCAGTCAAGGAGTATGGGGTGGATGTCTGTATATGGTTGATGATGGTGTTTGTCATCTGTGGCAGCGATGAGAGCTATATTTTTGTGCAGTGGTTGTTTTGTAATCCTGATTGCAAGTCCTCCAGGAGTTTGTGGCATTCTAGGTATTCAGAAAGTAATCTGTTGATGGTCTTCTCGATTACTTTGGTTGGAAAGGGGAAAAGCGAGATGGGTCAGTAGATGCTGAATACTTCAGTGTCAGCTGAGGGGCTTTTGAAGAACGTGGTGACTTTGGTGTGTTTCTAGCTATCTGGGAAGGTGGCTGCCTTGAGAAAGGGGTTGATGATGGAAGTGAGTGCAGCACTGATTGTGGCTCTTACCAAGTTGTGCATATGGTGGTGGCAGGGATCTGTGGGAGCCCCTGAGTGGACTGTCCTCATTATTACTGCTATGTCCTCGATGGATAGAGGGTACCATACTGTCAGTTGGGAGTCTTAGGTTGATGAGGTTAGCAGACTGACTGAGCAGGTCAAAGGGTTGTGGCTGAGGTTCGAAGTTGCTGTAGATCTTGATGTTTTTTTAATGGAAGAAGTTGGAGTGGTTGTTACAGAGTTCTTGTGTAGGAGTCATGGTTTAGGTTGCGGCTGTTGGGTTGGTGAATTCCTGAACAGTGGCAAAACATTCCTTGCCATTGTTGGAGCTAGATTTGATTCTCCAGGTCATGGCCTTTTTCTTGGTCTCTCTTAATGGTGATCGTGTCTCAGTGCTGCCTTGTAGGTGTTTCTGCCAGTGGTTCCTCGCGTGGTTCTCCATTTCCTTTAAAGTTTTTTGAAATTTCTCTTGGATTATATGAGGTCAGTGTTGTACCAGCTTGCTTTGGTGTTTTTCAGTGACACTGGGGTTTTGGCATAGATGATGATGCAGTTTTAGTTGTTTGTGTTGTTGAAGAGTTCTTTGGTGGGAGGTGGGTAGTTTAGTTGGAGGGCATCAAGCCATTCCCTTTATATAACTTTATTGTAGCAAAGGCGTGGGGTGTTCCTAAACAATGTAGAGGTGGTTGATGGCTCTGTTATATGGATGTGGACGATGAAGTGGACTGTCCATTTGAGCGGATTGATGTGACTGACTTTAATCTTACCGCTAGGGGAGAAGATGGGGTCCAGAGTGTGTCCAGCGACATGGATAGGGCCAGTGTTCTGTAGACTTGCAAGCAAGTCCGTGAAGGTGAAGTCCATGGAGTCATTGAGATGAAAGTTGAGATGGCGTAGCAGTATGAAGTTTTAGCTGCCCATGGCGAGGGGTACTGTGAGGTCAGTGAGGAGGTTGCTGAAGTGGGTTTGGGGTCTTGGGGGGGATTTTGATAGTGGTTTGCCCATCTGACTGAAGCTTGAAGTGCACAGCTACCCACAGTGGGTTTCCCGGCGCTAGGGACAAACTGGAGAAGAAGATGTCAGATAAGCCAGCATACAGGTACCAACTACTTATGTGTACAACAGCGTTTTCAGTGCTCTACGAAAGCGAAGAAGACTGGTCTCTAATTTAAGGGCTGTGGGCAGGGCATTCCAATATTTGGGACCAAGATAGGAAAAGGAACGTCCCCCCACCCTACCAGCTTAAATCTTGGTATAATGAAATTCCCAATTTCCGAGGATCGTAAGGTACGTTTGGGCCTGTAGGGTTGCACCAGCTTTTGTAAGTATGTAGGTGCAATGCCTTGCTTGATTCTAAACATGTAGCACAATGTCTTAAACTTTATGCGGCTAGAGACCTTAAGCCAATGAAGATCATGCAAGGCAGATAATGCCGAAGTTCTTCTAGGAACATTCTTCAAAAGTCGCGCGGCTGCATTTTGTACAACCTGCAGTACTTTAACAGTGGCTACATCAGCGCCCAAATATAGTATATTGCCATAGTCCAGGCGAGATGTTATCAATGCCTGGACAACCGTTCTACGGGAGGGAATGGGAAGCATCCATAGGATCTTTTGTAGCCACCTAAGAGTAGAAAAACAGGTTGCTGCGACCTTAGTGGCCTGCTGCTTCATTGTTAACTTGTCGTCAATTTGAATGCCCAAGTTACGTACAGCATGTGTGGGTACAGGAAGTGAACCCATCTCATTTGGCCAATGCTGAGGGCCCCAGAGATTCTTATTTTTACCCAGAATGACCACCTCTGTCTTCTCCCCATTCAGTGTGAGACAGTTCCTCTGCATCCAGTCAGCCACAAGAGTGAGGCCCGAGTTTAGTGCAGAGGGGTTATTCTCGTCTCGCCCTGATAGGGAGAAGACAATCTGGGTGTCATCCGCGTAAGAGAACAGAGTCGGCCCCGCCTGCTCTACGATGTTAGCCAAGGGTTTTACATAAAGATTGAACAATAGGGTGCTGAGTATTGACCCTTGGGGGACACCCCGCGCTGATGGACAGGCCGCTGATGCCCCCTTAGGGGAGAACACTTGAAAGGTTCGCTCACCAAGAAAGGAGGCCACCCAGGCTAAGGCCATACCAGTCACACCAAGAGACCGCAGAGAGTCAAGGAGGATGGAATGTGACACAGTGTCGAAAGCTGCGCTCAAATCCAACAGGATGAGCGCCATAGTTTCACCCTGATCGACACCATGTCGGAGTCTCTCCGCCACCCCAAGAAGGGCTGTCTCGTCGAGTGGCGAGACCGGAAACCCGACTGGGATGAATGTAAGAAACCAGAACTTTCCACCAGTTCAGTAAGCTGGGTGTTAATGTGTCTCTCTAACACTTTAGAAAAGATGGGTAGCAAGGATGTAGGACGTAAATTAGCAGGATTCAAAATATCAGCACCAGTCTTTTTTAACAAGGGCACTACCATAGCGTGTTTCCATGGCTGGGGGACATATGCCTCAGTAAGTGAGGCATTTAACAAAGATCTGATGGGTGGAGGAATCTAGTTGTTTCAGTATTTTAACCGGAAGTGCATCGCACGGGGAACCAGAGCGCACACTATTTAGACAAGAAGAAAAAGAAACATTGTCTAGTGGCTGCCATACAGAGAGTTTGGCGACGTCATCGACACTGGCAGATGACTGAACAGAGCCAGATGCAGAAGGTGTCACCACCGGTGGCGGGGTGAAAAGATCATAAATCATGTCGACTTTCTTGATGAAAAAGTCAGCTAAGGATTGACATTGAACCGCGTCAAGCGCGGGGGGCGTAGGAATAGTCTGCTCCTGTCAGTTTCTTTACAACTGAAAAAAGCATCTTGGGGCAATTTTGTGCATCTGAAACTATTTTTTTAGTAAAGTCTGCTCTGGCTGTTTTGCAGCTTTTATGATAGCCCTTCAGAGCTTCTCTATATGCTACTTTGCGAGTAGGGGAATAGTTATGCCTCCACTTTCTTTCTAGAGTCTTACATTGAGTGCAAAGGCACTTAAACTTGTCAGAAAACTATGGTGCAGGGGGGTGAGGAGGCATAGATTTCTTAGATGTCAGAGGAAGCGTGGAATCAACAGCATTATTTAACCACTGACCAACTGCACAGTTTTGTGCAGAGATAGGTAGGCCAGTGTTAGGGAGTGTCCTCAATAATTGTTTATTAAGTTCTGGCATGTTAATTTTCCCCCAACTGCATGTCCGTTTATCTATTCCCTTTCCGATCCGTGATGCTGTCCTGGTAGTATCTAATGAAAAAAGAACAGCAAAGTGGTCGGACCATTCTATTGGGTGTGCTTTCTGAGAGCAGTCCAACTGTAGATTTGACAAGATGGGATCCAATAAATGACCAGCATGGTGTGTAGGGGCAGAGTTCAGTAGCTGAATGTTAAAGACTTCAAGAATAGAAATAAGCTGTTTATTAGACGTACAATCAGAATCTTCGAGATGGATATTTATATATCTTTAACTGAAGAGGTGGCCACACCAGGTCCTTCCAAAGTAAGCCAGCCAAGACCCACGGTGTGAAGGCAAGATAAAGACACTTGCTCACTGCGTCTGGAATTTGGGGACGTTTTCTCTTTGGCTGATGTATTCTATTGCAAAGGAATGTGCCAAGACCCACTGCTTCTGTAATGCTTGATGCGGAGGTTTAAACAAGGAAATTGCAGACAGCTGCGCGAGGAAGCTTGCAGCACATCAAGAGAGCTGGTGTGGAAAGGAAGCTCGCAGCACATCAAGGATGCAGGTGTGGAAAGGAAACTTGCAGCACATCAAGGGAGCTGGCGGTGAAAGGAAGATTGCAGCACATCAAGGGTGCCAGAGAAGGGGTTACTTGATCGTGCTTGGAGGTGAGATCGCTTTCCCTAAACTCATCTCCTGCACTGAAGGAGCCTGTACAAGCAGTAGCTGAGGAATAGAGGCCACCAGTGAAACAGGCCCCCACCTTTCTTTTTGTGATACCTGGGGGTATCCCAAAAATATCGGGGCTACCCTCCTACAGCTAGCCAGTGACTACTGGACTAGTGGGACTCCAGTAAACTGTGCCAAGACATCAGCCACCTGTGATCAGATCCCTGATGCCACTAGAGCTGTGTCCTCGCGCATGATGGGAGGGCACTTCTGTTGCTTTGGGTGGGGGTTATGGGGCTCATCAAGAACCTTTGACTTCACATCATATGCTGAAACTGTATCCTTTCAATTTAAAAATTGGCATCAAGGCTCTAGCGAGTGAGAGCAACCCTGAGCTACATGATCTGTAATATGCAATGCTAATTGTGTGTTTTCATGTTAACTGTGTTCTTATAGTTCTTGGTGTCTAGGTGCTATAATACTATTTGAGGTCAGAACTCTGGCCCAGAGGATTGTAGAGACATCTGGATTTCACTGTTTATCCTAGTTTTATGTGTAGTATAATTCTCTTGTGTGTATTAAAGTACTTTTCTTTTATAAAAAGTTAAGCACTGACTGGAGATTGATTTTATCATCTGGTAATATGGTGTGCTCTGTACACTGAATGTCTAACCCCACCTCACCCCCTTGAGTAAGCCTTAGGCTGCTCTGTCTTGCTACCCTGAGAGAATCAAGTGCTGGAGAGGAGTATTTGGTTATCCAGTTTTGGGTCCATTAGTACTGAGGCCCCAGGACACCAGTGGGGAACGCCCCAGTTGATGCGATTAGAGCGTAGTAACCCCTGACTGCCTTGGTGCCCAGTAAGCCGGGTCTAACAGTCCGCGCTGTGGCCTCCTTCAAGTAGGACCTCAAGAGTGTGGGAGAAGCGGAGAGGCGGCAGCAAGCTCAGCAACAGCATGAAAGTTTGGCAGGTAGAGTGGGAAAGTCCGTCAGTAGCAGTAAGTCAGGAAAACCCGATCTGCGGAGCAAGTCGGGAAACCTGACAGAACAGACCAAGATGCAATACGGTGGTGTGAGAGGAGCAACATTTGCAAAAATGGCATTTAAGAAGAACAAAGGATCTATAAAGTAGCAGTTGTCAGAGGACACATCAAGCACAAACAAGAAAGAGCATTTACCAAGTCGGTGGCAGAACTAGTAGCTAACACAAACGGCAGGAGACCGCAACAACAGAAGTCAGAAGAGCAAGGCGAGGTCAAGGTCGCATTATAGCAGAAGAGTGATGCCTGGGCACCCACTCCATTTCATGAAACTGTTTTCAAATAACCTGGCAATCATATTTAAAAGGTTACACTACAGGGTGTGATTTCAGACTACTTTACTGCCAAGTGTAATTACAAGCTTTTTAGGTCTCGCCTTTTCCATTCCGAAGGAATGGGAAATGTCGAGAATTCAAGTGCTCAAAATACTCGTGAAACCACTGTTTTTTTTGTGCGGTTTTCTTCGAGTTCACGTGAATCACGTGACCAAACAAGCACGCGCATCAGCCTCCCTCCCTCCCTCCTAATTGCATTTTTTCACGGCTGCCACCACATCAAAGGGCTTCTCCCAGCATGTGCTCTGCGGCTTCTCCTCCCCTAATTATTCATGGCTGGCCGGTGGCCGGCCGTACTTTCAGTTTCCCGGCCGCTCTTGTTGCTTGTTTAAACTTTAAGACTGAGCGCATTGCCTGCTTCTGAGACACCGGGCTCGGTTTATTTATTCATTTTTTTAAACTTTAACACTGAGCGCAGCACCCGCTTCATCGACCCGTGCTCGTTTATTATTTTTTTTAAACTTTAATATTGAGCATGACGCCCGCTTCAGGGTCACCGCGCTCGTTTATTTGGCCGCTGTCGAGGTTGTGCCCTGCGCAGACCTACAAGAAACTCGTAGCACTGCCACGCTGCAATGCACTGTGCCTGCTCATCCGGTGTTTAGCGCAGCTTTCACCGCCTCTGTTTGTCTAGCTAGGGCACCCGATAACAATGCTGATCCCGTCCAATACAGCGCTGGATTGGCTGTGCCGTGCACTGCTGGTTGTGCGTTTTGATCCTGTACTATCATAGCAGGTCAGGACATTCTGAATGCCCCTTATTTAAAGAGCCCGCCGCCACCATCTCCCTAATTAAAGATCTGTCGCCATTAACAAACTCAGCTCAACATGCTGAGCCGCGCCCCATTGATCGGGTACGCTCCATTGCCTCAAAGGTATAAGGCACTACACAAGCCTTCCGTTCTCCTTGTGTTCTTTTGTCGAAGTCAATGGACCCCGCTCTCTTTCGAAAGCGCCTATTCTTTGCCCCCCCCGTCTCGTCTTATTTTACCACCTGAGCTCTCTAGGCTCCGATTACCAGGTCACTTGCCGAATTCCAGTACCTGTTTTCAGTCCGGGATGCCACTTTCCCTGGGCCACGGAGAGCCGGAGCAACAAAAAAACACGGCACTATGCGAGAAAATATAGCACTCTCCGATACCCTGGTATTGTCTGCTCTCTTGAACTCTTCATCTCTGTTTGGGTGGGAGCTGTGTGTGGGCGGGGCAGGTTGTAAGGTCTTACCGTTACATCGAAGACAAATGCTTAGCTCCCCCTTCCAAAGGCACACATAGCGCTCAGAGCTGCTGTGTCTGGCGCAGCGCTCTGATATGAGTTTGAATACCAAGCCACTATCTGCGCATGGCAGGAACATATAGCACCAGGAATGCTTCTCCAGCATGTTCCTGTACGGGACACACTGGGTACCATAGCATCACCCGCACTTCGGGAACCAGAGCTGCAGCGTAAATAGACACATCAGCAACAACCTTATCAAACCCATTACAAGACAACACATGCCCGGCAGTGGCAAAGCGCCAGCATCCTGCTCCACAACACAGGCAGCAGTGAAGCACACCAAACACCCAGGATCTGTACCCAGCTAGACCCATAGCACTACAGGGCAAGCACTACAGACACCGCAGCATCTTCTTTGGCACCTCCCTGCAACGCAGCAGGGGGGATAACCACTCTTTCTGAATACTGCTTTGGAGATGGGAGGGTGTTTTCTCCAGTAGTTCCTTTGCGGGAGGCGGTCTCGGTTTCTTTTGCTTATGAAGGAGTTCTAGCCAGCCCCGTTGAATGAAGGGTGGGGGTGCAGCAGGTCCTCTATGCCTTTATCATGCTGCAAATCTTACAAGGTATACGTCTTTCTGCCAAAGTGGGACACAGATGAGGTGTGGGTTTTGCAATTTGAGACACATTGTAGTGGGCTTTGTATTATGTGTAGTGGTTGTCTCTTCCCCCAGTACTTTGTAGCTGATAACGCAATTATCAGCTTTTGAGTTCTTTCAGAACGTCTTGCATATGTTGCATGTAACGTAAAAATATGTTCGTTAAAATAGATACAGCATGGTCACGTGGCTGAACAAAAAATAGGAAATGAGGTCAATATACTTATCACTTGAAGGAGCCATGTACTTTTGCTACCTTGTCATTTAGAAAACCAATAGCTCAAACTTTCCTACCGCGAGACCTATTGGCAACGCCAGTGCTTGTTTGAATACCAGGGATGCAATGGCTCTGTGAGTTAAGTCGTAACAGCACATCTGTCTTATAAGATCAGCATTGAGTTCCCCCAAACGAGCATTTATTTCATAATAAATATATAATAGAAAAGCAATTTTGTCCTCAGACATCAGCTTGATGATTAATGAAAAATGAGACCTGTTATTTTTTAATTAATCTCCTGGAAATACAAAAATCTCATAGTAATGTAATAGGGAAATACATTTTGGGGAGACACAACCACAGAAAGGGAGAAACGAAATAAATAGTTGACGGATGAAAGTATGGGGTAGTTTTGAATAAGAGGCCATGGCCTTATGGTATCTCCCCCATAAAATGAACAAACACATTGGGAGGAGGGTGCTTACAGGGGTCTCGCCCAAAAAATAAATAAAACTTAGATATAGACTATAAAAATAATTAAGGAATAAATAATTGCAGATAGTGCAACGTGACCACATACAGATCAAAACTAAATTAACATGGGAGAAATAACGGTTCATCCGATGTACTTTCTAAACAAATAAAATCAATCGAGACTCTAAATTAATTACTTCAATATGAATCTCTTGAAAATAATCCTGACCTTATTAAATACCCTGAAATGAAAGCCTGGAACCATGAAAAAATACACATTTTGCTCAGAAATTAAAGGTTTCCATTTTGGGGATATCAACTAAATCCCCCCATCTAAAGCCTGAATGTTTAAAGCGGAGTTATTTCCTCAAATACTACCTTTAGTTTAGTATGTCGATTATATTGGATCCAACAGGGCGCCATTTTGATCAATTATTCGTGTACTGCTGTACCTTTATTTAAAGACTATACCCCACTTGTCCATGCACATACATTTAATGGCAGTGATGCCCATGACATGCTTGAGGCAGCTTTTTCCACCACAAGTCAGTGATGCTCACCTCATGCCAAGATGCATATTAGAAGCCATTATTGCCCATTACATACCAAGAGTAGTGTAGTGCACAGTAATAGAATGATCACATCATACCAGTGATGGCCAACTTAGGCCAGGGGTCAGCACAAATATTATACAAATTCAAAAGCTTACAATATACCTATTGGTGCCGCCTTTTGTCATGGCTACTGTAACACCTACAGTGTGCCACTCAGAGCAATCTTATATGAGGGTCTCCATAATGCTGAGAATTCATTTTGGTAGGCCGCTTTGTGCCATGGGAGCCTCATTTGCTGTAGCTACCAAAAAGTGCCAACATTGTTGGCCACTAGATATCAGGGGCTGACAGCCATGAGATAGCAGGTGGTGGGTTCCCACAAATTCCAGAAGAGACCAAACCACACAAGCACATATATAATCTCTCTTCTCTTCCTCCTCTCCTTACCCACCACTAAAACAATACTGACTTACCCTCTTGGTTTTTTCCTCTTTTGCTCACTGCGAGCTAGTGAAGCCAGTGAGTAGGGCTGACAACCTAGAACAGTGGCATCCTCTTTCTCGATAGGAGGCTCTGAGCTCATACAAGTCGGTGTGACTGGGCATCCTGGACCTTCAGTCTCTCTTTGGCTTCCATTAAACTGCATGATGATTTGCCATGTGTTGTTCCTGCAATGGCCTGGTTACTGGGTGTGTGAGCACAGATGTACTAGGCCTGAGCTGCATTAACTGTAGGGTAATGATTTAAGGGCGAGTTTGCACAGAGATCTGTCAGAGAGCTGATGGCCACCAATTCAACTCTCCACTTTTTAACAGACCAATGAGTGAACTGACACTCCCAAAAATTGCATTTACTCCGTGGGTGTTACTGGGGCAGGGCCCAACACACTGGGTACTTTCTTTTCTGCTGCTGTCAATCCGAGGGACTGGAAAAGTTGTGCTTCCTTCTGCTGTGTTGAGAAGACCGAGACAAAGTTATAGGCCTATCGAGGGATACCTCTGTGGTTTTTTCTGGGGCTACCCCTCTCTCGACTTTATTTGAGGATTTATGTGAACCGACCAGCATGACAGAGCAAGTTTCTTAATAATAGGCATAGCGTGGTGCGCCCTATTACGTGGAATGTGTTGCCACCACGTCCGCCCCGATCTTGTCCTGCCCTGGGGAAAGCATGTTCATGAGAAAAACTGCATCTACTTTAAAGCCACTCCATGTTTTCACACTTTAGGTGGAAACCCTCCTGCACTTTTAAAGGAGATTAGAGAACCCCTTGCAGGCCGGTGCAGTCAGTGACTGCATCCGCCTTCAAGGGGATTGTCTGGGGGGATCCATGGGACCCCCTTTCCACCATCCAGAAGGCTACTCTCAGAAGGCGCACTGACAGTCTGTCTCTGCGCCCACGTCTGTAGTATGGTGCGGGTGCAGAGACAATGGGATTCCCTCATTTGCATGCCCCCTGAAGATCGTGCTGCCGCTTTACGTGCGCCAGTGCTATCGGTATTACAGAAAGGCCTGCACAAGCTTCTGTGGCCCCCTTGTGTAATACCAAAGTGTCCCAGGGCGCGCAAAGCGTTCGCAAACGCCCGTTGTGCCCCTGGGGCACTTTCATAATACGGCCTCTGGTGGGGTCACATAACTCTGAAACTGACCCTCGGTTCTAAAGTGCACGTAAAAGGGACTAAAACCGATTGTATTCAAGAATATAAAATCGTTCATGCTAATGTGAACGGTGCTTCAGCCTCATCATCACGTGCCAATTTTTAAATTTTTTGAAATTATAATTGTATATATTAATTACCCGTTTGAATAGGCATGTACAACGTAACTCTTTCCGTGCTGATGACGGAACCGCTCCGTCATCAGCCGCGGTGGCGCTGTGCTGATGACGGAGCGGTTCCGTCATGGCCCGCCCAACGCGCCTGCGCGGTGCTGATTTTGCGCCTGCGAGGCGCGTTCTATTAAGCGGGCGGGGCCATGACTGAACTGCTCCGTCATGAGCACAGCTCAACCGAGGCTGGCGACGGAGCAGTTCCGTCACCAGCATGGGCGCACCGCGCGGCCCCCCCCGCCCCCTTAGCGCTGCAGCGGAATAGCCGCTGCAGCGATGAGGTTAAGATGTTGAACGCAAGAACGGAACCAAATGTGTTCATTTATTACTCAATACCAAGTATAAGCTGCAAACATTTTCCATCCAATGTATTGTTTTGAGGAGCTGAGCTCTTATATCCGTGCGCCTGCTGTTTATGGATTGATAGGTTTGCTATATTTTTACAGCATGAACTAATCTGTGTCCCAACTCTTTCAGATTCACGAGAAGCTGCATTACTACGAGAGGCAGAGCCCCGTACCTGTGCTCAATGTGGCGTCCGCCTTGGCAGATGACGTAAGTGGACTTAGATGAGATCACCCCTTGCACAGCTTCCCAAAAAGCTGTCCTCGAGCAGCAAGCATCATGGCACCAACACGAGTGCAGTCATCTTGAGCTGAAGCTTCGAGAAGCAGCTCGTGTTTCCGAAGGCCCTGTCGTCGAAAAGTCTTTATCCTGCCATTACTTTAAACGTTATTTATTCTTGTCTCATAAAAACATTTCCAGTCCAGGTAGGCGCTGATTCGATAAGTGCATCCAAATCTGGGATACAAATGCTGTACGCCAGCATTGTTATGGGACTGCCAGAGAAGAGAGGAATGTTCTAGAAATAAAAGACAAATGAGATGGCTGTGCCTTTGACGGTACAAGACAAATGGGAGATACTGTTACAAAATCGAGGCACACCAAATGCATCAGAGGAAAAGATTGTCAAAAGCTTATCTGCTAAAAAACAATAGTAGTGATTTATCGACATGGGAGCTTTTCAAATTACCTTCATAGCCACAAAAATACTTTTTACAGGAGGCCTTCATTGATGGAGTAGTTAATTTCCTTTACCTCTAAAATCCGAAAATGTTGGCATGCTATTTCTTGGAGTTTAATGATTGAACTGGAGTATCCAAATATAAAGTAAACACCCCTAGCTCACTCAAGCGGAACCAGGACTAGAGCTGAGCTTGGATGCCTAAAGGCATGTTTTATAAATGGTGGCTTAAAATGACTCCACTGCATGCATGGATGATGGCCAAGGTAATTGTAGGTGGGGACATCCCAGACACTAAGGTACACACACTCAATCTCCCCAAACAATCTATTCCATGAGAAAAAGATTGGCTAGCCTTAGGAATACATAATATCTTGGATTACTACCTCCCTTTGGAATTCTCTACTCCTTGCCCCGTATAAAACTGAGAACCACATCCTCTTTAGTAAGGCTTCCTAAATATATGATTTTGTGATATTCCCTTTGTTTCCCGTTTATTTACGTTAATCCCAGCACCAAGTTGCCATCGGAATTATTTTGTGCTTTAAAAGTATCAACCCAAATTAGACCGTTTAATGGGCATATACCCCACCAATAGTTATAGACAATTAGAGTGAAGCATGAGTTTTCTGTGAAATCACTTGGAACCCCGAGTTGCAAAACTGCATATTGGTGACGTCGCCCAGTTCACCATTTTATATTGTGTAAACCCCCGTCTGGACAGATTCTCTTCCTCTGCTCAGGTGACGTGCACTGAGGCAAAGCCATCTCATTAAAAAGCACATACTGCTCCCCACCACTCTATGTATCTCACCCTTCCCTGACCACTTATTAAAAAATATACATTCCTGACATCCTGACACTTTTCTCTGACCACCCTTAATACCCTCGCCTCCCCTGCCCAAATGCAAAAACAAAAAAAACATGATGCTTGCCCCACCCGCTCCCATGATCCTCAGTAGTACCCTCCTCTTCCCCTTCCAAAACTAAACAAGCCACACTCCTCCATCCCTCTTGTCAATGCAATGGCTCTCGAAAGAGACAGCTGCTTTCAGCACGGACTGGAAAACTGACAGCCGTAAGTCTGTGCTCGCTTTTCCACAACATCACCGGAGTAAAAAGGCAACTTCTGTTTCGCTGTTGTGCTGTAAACCAGTAAATAACAGCATTTCAAAACTGATATTCATCCAAATGGCTTCCAGTGGTAACTATACGCAAAACATCATGATAAAGGCTTCCAGTTTTCAGTTTTTACTGATTTTTACAGATAAATACACAAAGAAAAGAATCTATTTCATCTCTGTATGTATTTTTAAATGTAGAAAAATACAGAAAACGATGGTTCTTGTTAGTGACTCTCCTTGTTGTCCTTCATGAATTCCAGCCCGACTGCTAAGTAGATGGACACCATGGGGAATTAAAAACATAATGAGATTCCCTTAAATACAGGCGTATGTTAACATATATTTGTATATAATGCTAATATTTACATCTCAATGTAATGTCTTGATATATTTGGCTGTTTAAGTTGCTAAAATGCGACAGGCATCAAAGTATGACAGCATATTTATAAGTGGAAATATACCATTTTATGACCCCATTTGCTCTCAAAACATAAAATTAATTTGGATAAATACCAATAATATTTTTTAAAACATACCATAAAACCGGGAGCCCAAATCATAATGAACATGTCCTGTTTCAAGGGAATGGACATTAGTAGAAAGATGGTTTCGTCACTAATGTACCTGGACACAAAAAAGAGAAATGTGGAGCACAAAATAGACAGAACATGGGAATCTATATACAAATATTGAAAGTGAAAAGCTGACCCGTTATGATTCAAAAGCCGTATATCAGATCGAAAGGCTTTCTATCGTGGTGTCAGCTGCATTACTAAGAAAGAACATGTCTTGGCCCAAAGTCAGTCTCATGATCAAAGGAGTGGTCATTGATATTACCTGGGTCATTTAAAAAACAGGAACCCCTCAATCCTTGAAGGCTTTCTTTGCAGTAGAATGATGGACATTGTACTGAAGAATAAAGAAAACCACAAAAAACTAAAATCTACATAAATCGAAAAAGTGAAATGCTGGTAGTCTGGGAGCTTAAAAATTAACTGATGCCTGATGGGGTCATGATTAGTAAAGTAGGAGGAGTTGAATCATGTAGTGTTATGGTAATTTTCCAAAGAGTGTGTTTTGAGTGTGGTCAGTATGTTGGAATGGTAATCATTGTTGTAGTTAAGATCAAAACGCTGGGAGTGCTGCCGATTTGTCTTAAGCGAACTATGCATGATTGCCTACTCTTACGGAGATTAAGTCCTTGGAAAATGTTGTGGTATAAGTTTTGTTATAATTTACAATGACCTACTGTTATCCATACACTTTTCTGTTTTCAAACGTTGCATCCACCATGTGCGTCAGACTAGGTTGACTACATAATCGGGGAATATTTATGGTGTTTTCCACATTACTCTATGGATTTACAAGAACTGCTTTCCGTTCTTGGCAGTGTTTAGAGTGGAGGTATGCAAGATGAGCAGCTGCCCACTGCCGCATCGAAAATAATACCATGCAAGTCAGTGGAAACTATGTGTTAGGAAGAAACATTAGCAGACTTCTTAGACTGTATAGGCATAGTTTTTTTTATGTTATGGAGACTACACCTATTCACTACAGTGGACAATTATTAATTAATGTTTTCTCCCCACGCCACATGCTGTGTTTTTTCAGAGGTAGCTTGTGCTGTGTACATTGTGATGTAATGGACTTGAATTAATTGGATGACATTTTTTTCATAACCTCTTCGCTGCTGATGACGAGCTGAGCTCGTCATCAGCTACGGCGCTCGTATGCTGATGACGAGCTGAGCTCCTCATGTAACGCGGGATTTTAAAAAATGCCGCACACAGCGGGAAAAGCCGCTGCAGCGATGCGGTTAACCACTATTGGATTTGTATCCATTGGTGGCTTTCAAATTTTTTATAGTAGTTTAAGGTTTCCACCAAGCTCTATATTCTGGAAACCTCTCCAGCAACTGTGACACAGCTTGGCTATACATAGTGAGCAACTGTGTAAATGTGCATATACAGTGCTCTTGTTCCTTGTCTGTGTTTAACTGTTGTAAAATAAAAAAAAACTAGGGAGGAGAGGGAAGTGTGCTTTGCGACCTGGATCATCAGTAGGTTCTTCCAATAAGGTCAGTTGTATGTGTGCAAAAAACAAAAAACAAAAAACAAGAGAGGTACTAAGAGTCTATGAAGTGAAGAACTGACAGGACCAGATTGTGTCCAGTATGAGTGTTCAGATCAAACCGTTGATCTTGAGCACATGACACTATTATGTCATAGAGGTGAGGAAAGGAAGATACAGGGTTTAGAAAGTTAGAACATAGTACCCATCCGCCCACTCATCAGTGGAATTTCGTCATCTGGGTTGGTGAAAAGAAAGGTGTCCTGTGGCCTTTTCCTCAGGGAGAGTCTGAGGTAGCCAGATGTTGGACCCTTAAGAACCACATCCAACCAACAGAGGATAGTGTGTGAGTGGAAGGGGCAAATAAATTTGCAGTGCTCAGAAAAGAAAAGAAAAGGAAACTAATCCTAGTGATTAAAAATACCTACTTTGATGACATAAGAAAACTTTTATTCGGTGTGACCATCAAAGTGGTATCGTTAAAAACAGTATGCTGATAGCATGTAAGGAATTGCTATCTATCATGTGTGTTAATCGGTCGACATGTTTCAGCCTATACCGGCTTTCTTCAGGACCTATGATAAGCTACTGCAACATATACTTATCGTGAGTTGGAACTTGAACATGAACAATCTCCAACAAATGAAGGTGTATCTCCTCCTGTGCATAAAAATGTGGGAAACAAAAAACACAGTGTTAAATATATACAAACTATGTAGTGTTTACCTCAACCTCTTGAAATGCAAAGAAAACATAGTCTTCACTCACCCCAATTGTAGGGAGAAAAAACCTCACCTCGCCTGGCAATCAGCTCAGGTTGGAAGGAGGCCACGCACTGAAAAGATAAGTGCGAGAATAATAATTAATAATGCAGTAACTAAATAAGTCCTGCATTTTGTTTTAGACTTTTACAAACAGTGACACCAAAGGGCATAAGGCGGCGGCTGGATTGAGAAGTTGATGTGAAATTCATCTCTAAAAATTGTATCAAACCCCTTAATATTCCAAGGTTGTGCTACCAGTGGAGTTATTCAAAAAGGGGGCCAAAAACCGCCATGCTATGTTGTTAGTGTTAAGTTAAATCAAAGGGAGATGGAGTCTTCCTATTCAGAGCCCTCTCAGAAAGAAGCGCAACATGGAGCGCTAAAGAACTCACCTCTCCGTCGTTACCTCGGGTAGAATCCTGAGCCGAGGGGGAGGTGACTGGCTCGCTGAGAATGGCTGTTAATAACAGCCGGTGGCGGACCTGAGAGAGAACTCTCAGTATGTGCGTTGTTATTGGTTGTCAGAAATCGACCAATAGTGGCAATGCAAGCTAAGCCTGCAAAAGCGCGAACCTCTTGGCGCGTTCTCATTGGTTAAGACTTAAACCTATGCCAGCGGATGGAGGCTTTTTTGTGCGGAACTGTGTAAAATACGTGCGCTAATTTTCTATCAGTCATTCATGGTGATCATACATCTGTATAAGAGAGCGACCTCATCTGAGGACTGCATGTAGAGCATACGCATGGAAAACGTACGCCGCCCAATGACTCTGAGTATGTCAGGGAATCGTCTAAATGGGCTTTGGCACAAGGTGCGTGATTGGTGAGCTTGTAACCAATCACGCACTGTTTGGTAAAAAGGGGGTTGTTTTGTTTACTTTTCATAATGCCAATATACTATGTTAAAGAACAGGTCCGCTTTCAATACGAGCTCCGCGGGTTGCAGAGAAGTGATAGAAAGCAAATTAATGTTCATCTACACTCCATGTATACATCAGATGGTGTGTGAAAAAAGAAGTTGTCATGTCTGACAGGTCGTATCCGAATGTAAACAAATGAATAGACAGATCGACCGGCAGGTTGCAACCAAGTTGTGTATACCAAAGGGAAGGCAGTATGTCGGAGGCTTGTCCACTACTATGTGCGATCCCTAGGTAGCGGCTGCGTATAACAGTAATGTTGGGAGAGGCTAAATTCGCATGGTGCCAATATCAAATGGGAAGTCAATTCTATAGACCAGAGAGAGCGGGCCTAGACACTGACAGCCTCCCATATGGGACCAATGAGGTGGAGATGGTGTGCACCCATGTTTGAAATATTAGCCCCAGGTGACCAAAAGCCAAGGTGAACTGTAAATATAATGTTGTTAAAGATGGATGCTCACAGTTGCATCCAGGGTATATCATCGTTTAGCCCTTGTGTGTCGCTTCGCAGTTTGTAGACCCACCTTTGCTCTTTTCTCAGAAGGAACAATGAAATATCTGTGATGTGACTGGGTATGTGTGGTTGTTCCAGGATTAACCACCTCAGTTCATCAGGATGATGTTTTTTCTCCAGAAAATGTGAGGTAAGGCGGGTTGCCTGTTTTGTGCGTCTGATTGTACTTTTGTGCTCTTGGATGCGCAGTTTGATTTTTCTTGCTGTCATCCCTATGTACCTTAAGCCACAAGGACAGGTGATCTAATAGATGACTTTGTCACTATTACAGTTTGTGTGACGTTTTAGTTTCCAGGGTATAGTGGTGCCAATATCGACTTCCAGGGTTTTACTGGTTTGGGCACACACTGAGCAGTTGCCACAAGGATAGTGGCCCTGCACTGGAGGAAGATTCCATAGGTTAGGAGTGGATTCTGCAATGTCATCACGAGGTCTTGTGTGTACAAGAGCATCTCTAAGATTAGCCCCTCTCTTAAAAGAGAACAGTGGTAGAGAGATGTGTTCCCCAGAGCTATTTAAAATGCGCCATTTCTGTCTAATTATTTTCTGTATTTTAGACGAAGAGGTGTTGTATGTGGTGACACACACTATTCTGTCGAGGGGTGGTTTTGCAACTGGTGGTTCAAGTAGGGCCTCACGATGATTATTGGCAGCACGTTTGAAAGACTTGTGAACCAGAGATTTAGGATATCGCCGCATTCTCAGTTTGCTAGTGAGATCCTTTGCTTTTGCACGGAAGTCTGCAGTGTCAGAGCAGTTCCTCCGGACCCTGAGGAACTGGCCAAAAGGAAGATTTTCCCTCAGGGAGCGGTAATGATGGCTGTCGAATCTGAGCAATGAGTTCCGTGCCATAGATTTTCGATATAGAGAACTGGCCAAATGCCCTTCTTGTGGAAAGATTGTCAAATCAAGAAAGGGGAGTTCAGTTTTACTGTGCTCTAATGTGAACCGAAGGTAAGGGTTTTGTCCGTTCAACCAGTCTTGAAAAAGCAAGAGGGATTGTATATCTCCTTGCCAGACCACTATGATGTCATCAATGTACCGTTTCCACATCTTCAAATGATGAAGATGTGGATAGGTTCTTCCAATAAGGTCAGTTGTATGTGTGGTCAATCCAGTGAGGAATTATATTGCCTTTCCCAACTTACCTAGTGCCCAAAATTCTTGCATAGATGTTCATGAAATTAAATCATTGTGCTGTATTCGGAGAATCAGTGTATGAAGAGACGTTAGATTTACTAAAAATAATTTTAAAAATGTTACCTCACAATGGCACTTATGCATCCGCTGAGCACCCATTGGACCATACTTACTGTATCTCTTTCACCATTGCTCCCAGGTAAACGGTTCTACTGTTTTTGAAGTTTACAGTGGTGTCGAGCAAACGTTTCTTACTCTTGTGCCATAAGTAGGTTTCTGTCCTGATGTGAATCTGATAAGATACAGACGTGGACGGGGATCTTGGTGTTTAAGCAGAGATGCAGTTGTATTTCATAGAGAAAGCTGTAAAGGGTTCTTGAGACAGCAGGATGTAATGTAATGTAATGTATGTGGTCTTGTAAAGCGCACTGCTGCCCTAAGGCGTTGTGGCACTGTAGACCGCGGGGAATCCCGTCCTGGCTATCCCTGTGAGATGGTCCCTACTGGGTATCTCCAAGGTGAAACCAGGCATCCCCAACGAATGTGTGGGGCCGTTGTAGAGATGAGGTAACCTAATGCCCAGCGTTGCCGAGTGTGATTCCTGGTTAGAGTAGGCACCGAGGCGAGAATTATCGAGTCCGCTGACCCTGCCGCGTCGGGAATTGAACCCTGGCCCCAGGCCGTTCTCTGCTTCCGGGTCTGCCGCCTCTAACCAGTGAGCCACAACACTCCATGGAATTACGTGAAGCAGCATCAAGCTGCGAACTAAGCGCAGGTGTTGCAAAATGTATGGAAACGAGCAGGCTTGTTAGTACTATTGGTCTTTTTTTCCATCACTCTATGAATCTGAAAATGAATCAAAAAGTGGATTATTAAAGTTTAATTTTCCGAAAATAGCCTAACTATTGTATTAACAAGATCAGTTGGGCTAGAACATAGTTATTTTTTTAGCACAGTCCACAGCTTGCAAACTGAATTTCAGTGGCACAATTTCAAGATGCATCCCTCCTTTCCAGGGTTAGAAATTGGAATTTGAATTTCAACAAACGCCAACATAATCCTCAATTAGAGCACACATTGTTCAATTCCATTTGTGGCTCCTTCTTGGATACCCTGGTGCCTTTGCTGTAACTTCTTCTCTAATGTAACTTGAACACTTGGCATCTTGTGAGTTTGGCCCTCGTCCTTTTTTCTGGGATTATGGGTTGCTGAGTGATCTGCATAAACGTAGCAACACACGGTGTCAGGGCGATGCCAGTGGCGCTGAGCAGAAAAGACCATCCTCGTAAATGTTCATCTAAGAGTAGGTGGAGAAACTTCAATATTTTCTGCTGTGCACAAACAAGTCCTTGTTTAAGTCGATAAAGTAAAACCTGTATTAGGTTTTATCTTATGACCTCGAGTAAAGTTTTCTGTTAGTTTTGCTACAAGTTATTGTTCTGCTCCTCTGACCGCATTAAGTTTGACATTGGAGACAGATGAAGCAACAGCAGCCACAAGAGGAATTTATTCTATGTTAGTTTTTCCAGAATTACTGCTTCATACCTTTGAATATGAAATTAGTGTAAGCACGAGTTAAAATTGAAAGAATGCTGCCAATTTATTGTGCTTCCTGCATTATACATATAAGGTACAGTAATAATAGATGGGCTGCAGGTGATGCTTAGAAACCCCCTACAATCTGTATCAGAGTGACATGAGCTTTGTCTTGCCCATAAGTGATGAGCAGCCCACCAGAGAGTGGGTAGCAATCAGCGTACACGCCTGCTTGGAGAGACCGCGCATGCCTGGAATATAACCTCCTATGAACATGTTACATAATTATACCAGCATCACCGTTTTTTCTCTATGGAAGGGGAATTCTTCTGGGAGAGGTTTGAAGGGTCAAACTTGACGCAATGCTAGAACAGAATCCTGGCGAGAGCCTATTGTTTGCAATGTGTTTTTGTAAAGTGCCGCAAGGGTATCCTGGCGCTGGGCAGGTGTGCTTGTGCCTAGCCCTGCCTAGGGTAAGTTGATTCATTGAAAAAACAGGTCTTTAACTTTTTTCAGAATTCAAGAAGAGGGGAGGAGGCTCCGATGTGGAGCGTGAAGTTGCTTCATGCTTAAAGAACAATGTGAAAGAACTCATTCCTCCTGATTTGTTCTGACTATGCTGGCATGTGTGCAATCAGGTGTTCTGTGGAGCTGAGGTGTCTGGGTGGTTGATGGAAAGACATAAAACTGTTCAGATAGGTGGGGCCTGGGTTGCATAGTGCTTTGAATGTGAATGTGAGGTGTTTGAATTTAACACGTTTCTGTATTGGGAGTCAGTGAAGTTCCTTGAGGTGTGATGTGAATTCTGTGTGGGAGGTTGAGGATGTGGTTTGTTGCCAAGTTCTGGATGGTTTATAGCCTTCTAATGAGCTGCTTGGTGATCCTGACTTAGAGGGTGTTCTCGTAGTCCAACTCGTAGGTGTCTAGAAGGCTTGTCTTGTGTTGCTTGGGAGCCATTTGAAAATCTTCCTCTGCATCTTCAGGATGTGAAAGCAGGGTACAGTGATTGATTTGACTTGTGTGGTCATTTCCAGTTGTCTGTCAGTGAAAAGTCTGAGGTTCTTGGCATAGGTGCTGGGTGAGGGTCCGAGTTCAGCCAGCCCCCGGTTGCAGTCCCATTTCTGGATTGCGTGTCTCTGAGGAGTTGGTTGCTGAGGTACTCTGTAAGGCTTTGGTTGATAAGTTTCTAAGCCCATGGCCAGGTATGGTGGAAGGGAGATGGGTCTGCAGTTTAAGAGCATGGATAGGTCAGCTGATGGTTTCTTGAACAGTTGCATGGCAGTAGCATGTTTTCAGGTGCTGGGAATGTGGATGATGCGATGTAGGCATTCAGGATGGATGTTAGTACTTCGCTGATCACTAGTAAGCCTCTTGGTGAAGGCGAGGTGTGGGCACGTGTTAAGTGGGCTCCTTAGTGGATGCTCATCATTGGAGCAGTGGTTTTGATGGTGGTGATGGTGAGCGAGGAAGTAAGAGTTCATTCTTCAGCCATGACTGGAAGTTGAGTTGTTACAGTGATGGGGTCTGATTGAGGGTTGAATTTGCCACGTATAGAGGTGATTTTGTTGCTGAAGAATTCTGAGAACTTGTTGCAAAGGTCTTGCAAGAGGGTGATGTTGCTGTAGGTGACAGGAGGCGCAGTGAAATCTTTGATGGTGAAGATTTTCTTGCTGCTGTTTGTGCCAGTAACGATGTGGTCTGAAATAGCAGTGTGCTTGGTGTTCAGTATTTGCTGGTGGTAGCATCTTAGTGCATGTGTAAAGGTGTCTTTATCCATGGTGTCTTGACTTGCGCTCCAGTTATTTGTATTAACGTTTCATCAGCCTGAGTTCCTTTGTGTGCCGGCTGGCATGAAGTCAGGCTTGCCATTGGGTTACAGCGTTTGAAGCTCTTGATGACTTTCTGCAACTTACTGGTGTTCTCTGGCCAGTGCATGGAGAGGACGGAATCCCAGTCCTCCTTTCTTTTTTCTTTTTTTTTTTTTTGCAGGAGTGGGTGGGTCCAGTGATGGTAGGTCAGTGATGGTGTGGGATGTGAATGCAGAAAATGAGGAGTATGTGCTCTGGCCAAGTCATAGTTGCTGGTTTGTCGACTGAAATTGTTAATTGAGGAGAACATTCGATCCAATAGGTGTTCGGCAGTGTGAGTGGGTTTGGTACCTTGCTGGGTGAGGCAGATGATTTCTAGAAGGGCCATAGAGTTTGGTGCAACCTTCTAGGTGAAACATAGTCTCAGAGGAGGATGAAGGAGCTGGCTTTGATGATGAAGGGTCTGAGTAAGTCAGTGATGTAGCTGTTAAAAGTGGTGCATGGTCCTGATGGTCTGTAAATGAGAGTTCCGCTTAGGGAGATTTAAGTGTATCTGGAACATGAGGTGTTCTATGTAGCTGGGGGTGGTCCGTGCAAATGGTGCAGTTGATGGAGTCTCTGCCTCTAGGGTTGTGCAGGCGATCTTGTAGCCAGTGATGGCTATAGCGATTTCCATTGCAGATTTTGGGTTTAGCCATGTTTTGATGAGGAACATCAGGTCTGGAGTGTGGTCTTTTGGTATGTCCTGTATCTCAGTGGCATGGTTGGTATGCAAGTGGGTGTTGAGAAGCATGTATGAGGGTGTGGTGTGTTGCATCGGTGGTGGTTGGTCTGTGTGAGCGGGTGGCTGGTTCGTGTGAGTTGGAGCAAGTGCTAGTGCTGTTTGTGCAGCACTGATGGATGTAGGGCATGGAAGACCTTGACCCTGTTACCAGGTAGGTCGCCCCCCCTAGCCCCCCTATCCACCCCGTGCTGTGAGCTGCCGCTACGCTCTAACTGCTGTTCCTTCGTTGTCCTTCATCTATTTCTCCGTGGTAACCTTGTGCCGTTTTGTCGTTTTCCCCCATAGGCCCCCATTGCCTACTGTTTACTGAGTTTGGTTTCCCTTCGCCCTCTGTATACTGTGTTTTGTTTCCCCCCTTTTTGCCTTCTGTATCCTAAACTGTGCCCACCTCGCTCCCCCTTTTGCCGCTGTGCCCCCCCGTGTCCCGCCTCGCCCTCTGATTCCCACCGCTGCTCCCTGCGGCCCCGCCCCCCTGCCGCTCCCATTCGCCACCCCCCTCCCGCCTCCCAGCTGCTCCTCCCTCCCTGAGCCCCTCATATGGAGGCCACCCGGAGAACGCGCAGCATTTACGCACAGCGGGTGCGCCGAAGGCAAGCCCGTCTACGCCCGTCCGCGCCTGGACCGCGCCCAGAGCCAGGAACCCTGGCCCCCGTCAACGCCAGACCACAAGACGGACCTACGATGCCGCCACCCTGTACGCACTCAACGCCGGCCGAACCCCCGCCTGCTACCGAGCCACCCCTAAACGCACCCACGGACCCTTCATCTGCCAAACCTGCAAATTCACCTGCCTCCGGACCTGCACCGCACCCGCCAAGCCGAGCTCCAGCAACAACCACCTCAAGTGCATCCTGCTCAACACCCGCTCCGTCCACAGACACGCCGTCGAAATCTGGTACCTGCTCGGCACATCACCAGACGTCGCCTTCCTCACGGAAACCTGGATGAACGCCTCCTCAGCGCTCGACATCGCCATCGCCTTCCCGGACGGATACAAGATCACCCGGAGGGACTGCGTCAACTAGACTGGAGGAGGCATCGCCATCGTACACAAGAACACCATCCGCATCACGACCAGCTCCGACGACACCTTCACCGCCGCCAAACACCTCCACTTCCAGATACACACCGACCCCAAGACCACACTCAGAGGCACCCTCATCTACAAACCCCCGGGACCACGCACACAATTCAGCGAAGACATCACAGACTTCATCAGCCTGCATGCCCTCCCCTCCGCTGACTACATCCTTCTAGGGGACCTCAACTTCCACCTGGAGAACAACAAGGACAACACCACCACCACCCTGCTGGACAACCTCGCCAACCTCGGACTCAAGCAACTGGTGAACACCCCCACCCACTACGCCGGCCACACGCTTGACCCAGTCTTCTCCTCCAGCAAGTACATCTCCTTCAGCCACTCCACCGGACTTCATTGGACTGACCACAGCTGCGTCCACTTCAGCTTCAGAAGAACCACGACCCACCACCACCCGGAACAGGTTCCTCGCAGAAGCTGGAACAAGATCACCGCCGACCAGCTCACCACCTCCCTCAGCCAGAACCCTCCCGCCAGCACAACGGACCCCAACAAAGCAGCCAGTAATCTCACACAGTGGATCACCAACTGCGCAGACGACCTCGCACCACTGAAGACTCCTCCCTGCAGACACGGCAGCAAGAAAGCCTCTTGGTTCACCGACGAACTTAAGAACTCCAAGAAGAACAGCCGCACCCTTGAGAAAGCCTGGCGCAACGACCAGACAACATGACTGCCCTCAAGCACGCCACCCGCAGACACCACCAGCTGATCCGCACCACCAAGAAGACAGCATTCAAGGAACGACTGACCAACAACGCCCACAACAGCAAGGAACTCTTCAGCATCGTCAAAGAGCTCTCCAACCCCATCGCCGGAAACAATGGCATCACTCCCTCGCAAGACCTCTGCGACTCAATCGCCTCATTCTTCCACAGAATCGCCGAAATACACAACAGCTTCGGCGCACCAAACACGCACCCAACCACCGAACCAACGCCCCCCACCACGACCCTCTGCGCCTGGACCCCGGTCAGCACCGAGGACACCACCCGCACAATTAACACCATCCACTCCGGATCCCCAACCGACCCCTGCCCCACCACATCTTCAACAAAGTCGACTCCATCATCGCACCCAAACTCTGGGACATCATAAACGCTTCCTTCAACACCGCCACCTTCCCAGAGAGCTGGAAGCACGCCGAGCTCAGCGCCCTCCTGAAGAAACCAACAGCGGACCCCACCGACCTCAAGAACTTCCGCCCCATCTTGCTCCTCACTTTTCCTGCCAAAGTCATCGAGAAGACCGTCAACAGACAGCTTGCCGCCTTCCTCGAGACGAACGAATCCCTCGACCACTCACAGTCCGGTTTCCGAGCCAACCACAGCACCGAGACCGCCCTCATCGCAGCCACTGACGACATTAGATCCCTGCTCGACAACTGGGAGACAGCGGCCTTCATCCTCCTGGACCTCTCCGCAGCGTTCGACACTGTCTGCCACCACACCCTAGTGCAACGCCTCAGCAACATCGGAATCCAAGAGAAGGCACTGGAGTGGGTCATCTCGTTCCTAGCCGGAAGAACACAGAGAGTCCGCCTCCCCCCATTCAGATCCGAGGCCACCAAAGTCATCTGCGGCGTACCACAGGTATCATGGCTCAGCCCCACCCTCTTCAACGCCTACATGAGCCCCCTCGCAGCCATCGCACACCAACACAACCTCAACATCATCTCCTACGCCGACGACACCCAGCTGATCCTCTCCCTCACCAACGACCCCGCCGCCGCCAGAACCAACCTACACAAAGGGATGAAAGACGTCGCCGAGTGGATAAAGAACAGCCGCCTGAAACTGAACTCAGACAAGACGGAAGTCCTCATCCTGGGTCATCGCCCTCCACCTGGGACGACTCCTGGTGGCCCCCTGCCCTGGGCACCACTACCAAGCCAACGGACCACGCCCTTAACCTGGGCTTCATCCTGGACTCCTCCCTCTCGATGACCAGACAAGTCATCGCCGTCTCATCATCGTGCTTCAACGCCCTGCGCATGCTCCGAAAGATCTTCTGATGGATCCCCACCGAAACCAGTAAGACGGTCACCCAGGCACTCGTCACCAGCCGACTGGACTACGGAAACACCCTCTACGCCGGAACCACAGCCAAACTTCAGAAAAGACTCCAACGCATCCAGAACTCCTCCGCACGACTCGTCCTGGACATCCCCCGACACAGCAAAAAGGAGACAGAACCTCTAGGAGGGCCTATATTTCTTTCAACATTGAATATATCCTAAATGATTAGTCAAAAGATGCCAAAAAGAGATATTTGAAATATTATTCAAACATGGAAAATTTTTATTAGACTATTTTGTCATTTTTTAAAAAAAAATTTTTAAAGACTCATATATAAAAAATACATTGCATTATCATTTCACAAATCAACATTTTACATACATTTGGTGATAGTCCTATCATACCAAAAATGCCCTCTAGTAGCAATTGATCCTATTGATCAGAGACACAGAGACACACATTCATCACACAGTATCAAAATACAATAATGGACATACCTAACAAAAACAGCTAAACAAAATTATACAAGACATTGACTGACATAAGTGGTAGCTCTAAGGTGTATTTGAGAGGGTACGTATAGGAACCTAGATGGAGTGGTTCTGTTGGTTATGATGTACTTGACCAAAGCGTATCCAAGACAGGGGTGTTTGGCCTAACACCCCTGTCTTGGATACGCTTTGGTCAAGTACATCATAACCAACAGAACCACTCCATCTAGGTTCCTATACGTACCCTCTCAAATACACCTTAGAGCTACCACTTATGTCAGTCAATGTCTTGTATAATTTTGTTTAGCTGTTTTTGTTAGGTATGTCCATTATTGTATTTTGATACTGTGTGATGAATGTGTGTCTCTGTGTCTCTGATCAATAGGATCAATTGCTACTAGAGGGCATTTTTGGTATGATAGGACTATCACCAAATGTATGTAAAATGTTGATTTTTGAAATGATAATGCAATGTATTTTTTATATATGAGTCTTTAAAAATTTTTTTTTAAAAAAATGACAAAATAGTCTAATAAAAATTTTCCATGTTTGAATAATATTTCAAAGATCTCTTTTTGGCATCTTTTGACTAATCATTTAGGATATATTCAATGTTGAAAGAAATATAGGCCCTCCTAGAGGTTCTGTCTCCTTTTTGCTTGGTTTGTCTCCCCCCTCTGGGCCTCAAAATATTTGGGAGTACTCTCTTTTTTCATACATCCCCCGACACAGCCACATCTCCGGCCTCCTGAGAGACCTGCACTGGCTCCCCGTCAGCAAGAGGATCACGTTCAGACTCCTCACCCACGCACACAAGGCCCTCCACAACCTGGGCCCCAAGTACCTCAACAACCGCCTGACCTTCTACACGTCCACCCGCCAGCTACGATCGACTAGCCTCGCCCTCGCCACCGTCCCACGCATCTGCAGAGCCACCGCCGGAGGAAGATCCTTCTCCTACCTGGCAGCCAAGACATGGAACTCCCTCCCCATCCACCTTTGGCTAACCAAGGACCATCTCTCCTTCAGGAATCAACTCAAGATGTGGCTTTTCGAGCAGTAACGGTCCCCTCTCCCCCAGCGCCTTGAGACCCTTCCAGGTGAGTAGAGCGCTATATAAATGTCATGATTGATTGATTGATTGAAGAGAGCATGAGAGACTGCCAGAGGAGCATGTGAACACTCTCTTCATATTGTTTGGACAGTGTGGTAGCAGTGCTGCGAATCAGTGTCTGGGGTTGAGAACACGGCAGGGCAGTGGCCGGTAGGAGCAGAACTAGGGTTACTTCTGCTAGTTATAGTCTATGTACGGATGGGCACAGAAGGGCTTTCCTTTGGCGAGTACGTGCTGCAGTCTCAATTATAAGGGTCCTGGGGTGGGGAGGAGCACATGGAGTGGTGTGCAAATGGTTGATGTAAAATGAAGTCCTCTTGCTTAGCAGCTTTTTTTAAAGATGGTTTTGGTGGGAAACCAGTGATGTTCCTTCCTATGCAATTGGATGATGGGAAAATGCCTTGCCTAAGAATGCAGAACTTGCTGAATAATAGTGCTTTTAAATGCCAGATTTTTTCAGGTACCCAGTACCTACACTTTTTAAATCTGAAAAGGAATGTGAGCCTGTCCCAAGGACATATGATATTGTACCTAACCACCCTACAATACTCTGGAAAACCTTTAACCCCATCTCTGAATCGATGATAGTTAAACTTATCTTCACCTCCAAACCCTCTTCCCACGCCCTCGATCCTATACCCACTCAAATGGCTAAAAAAACTTTAACTCTCCTTAGCCCCGCTCTGGAGCAAAATCATAAATAGCTCCCTGAGAACCGGAACCATTCCAGTCTGCCTCAAAGTCGGCCAAGTAACACCACTTCTAAAAAAAAATTAAAAAAACCGGCTTGGACACTAATGACTTGAATAACTTCAGACCCGTTTCCAATCTTCCTCTCCTATCTAAAATCCTGGAAAGATGTGTTCTCCTACAATTGACCCAACACATGGACAACATCAACCTCCTGGACCCCCACCAATCGGGCTTCCGACAAGGTTGCAGTACCGAGACAGCAATCATTAACATCGTAGATGACATCCACAAGTCATTAGACACAGACCGATGCTGTCTACTCATACTCCTAGACCTATCGGCAGCCTTTGACATGGTTGACCACAAGCTACTCATCAAAATAGGCTGGGTGAAGAAGAGACAGTCCTACAGTGGTTCTCCACCTTTCTCAAGAACCGCACACACAGAATAAAAATCAAAAACTTCTCGTCGGAATTACACCCCGTCAGCAGAGGTGTCCCCCAAGGATCTGTTCTTTCCCCTCACCTTTTCAAAATCTACATGGAACCCCTCACCACTATACTCAAAAACACCAAAATCCCCTTCCACCTATATACAGACAACACCCAGATCTATCTCGAAACCTCCTCCATCGAGGACATCCAAAGACTTAACGACACTCTTAGAGAAGTCCAAAATTGGCTATCCCTTAATCACTTAAAACTCAACCAAGACAAAAAATTCGGAATTCCTCCTCATCTCTAACAAAAAAGAGAACCCACAAATCACAGAATGGCTAAAAGCCATTGACGCCCTCAACGGCAATCTCACCCTGGCAGACTCTGTAAAATCGCTGGAAATCACCCTTGATTCAAAACTTGACCTGGCCAAGCACATCAAAATCTCTGCAAAAAGTGCCTTCCTCAACTTGACACTACTCAACAAAATAAAACCCTATATCCCGCCTAAGGACCTCAAGCAAGTTACTCAAGCACTAGTGCTATCCAGACTAGACTACGGTAATGCAGACCTCACAGGTACAGCTAAATGCCACTTAGCTCCCCTCAGAGCGACACTCAATGCAGCAGCCGGAATGATCACAGGAGCAAAGAAATACAATCACATATCAGCTCAAACTCGACCTCAGGCGGTCGGAACGCCACTGGAGACGGAATTACTGTCCCTCTTTGCGTGCCAAATATAAACTACTTCTCTCTGAATATAAAAAAGCGATCCTAGTGGCTAAAACCGCATATTTCACTGAGAGAGTAGCTCTCTCTGCTAATAAATCTCGTGAAATCTTCTCCCTGGTCCACAATCTTGCTACCTCTGATCGCTCCACCCCTAGTCTGGTCCCCTCACAGTCCCTCTGTTCCTCACTTAATGATTTCTTCATCGACAAGATTGTGAAGATTAAAGCCAACATCCCCACTGTGCCTCAACCCCGTCTCGCTTGTCTTCTTCCCACTCCCCCTTCCTCTTTCGCTCTCTTCCCCCCTATCTCCCCTGATTTATTTCTAAAACTTCTGATCAAAGTTAAATCTGGCTCTCCCGCGGACTGCGCGCCGGCACGCATTCTTAAAACTCTCTTCACCAACTGTCCCGCCCCCCCTCTTGCTCTTCTCAACTCCTCTCTGGCTCTTGGTTCCGTCCCCTCTTCTTTTGAATCCGCTATAGTCCTCCCTATCCTAAAAAAAAAACGGTCTGGATCCTTCTCTCCCTTCCAATTTTCGACCCATTTCCCTTCTTCCCTATCTTGGCAAGATCCTGGAAGCCCATGTCACCTCCTGCCTCTCTTCTTACATCGAGGAGAACGGCCGCTTGGCATCCCATCAGGCGGGTTTCCGCCCGGGCCACTCCACGGAGGCGGTGGTCCTTGCAGTCTTGGACGAACTCAAGGGGAAGGCCGACTCTAACCTCCCCCAAGCCCTGGTCCTTCTCGATCTGTCCGCTGCGTTTGACACGGTTGACCACTCCATCCTTCTCGGCCATGTCAGCGCAGCGGGCATTCGGGGCGCGGCCTTTTCTTGGCTCGCATCCTTCCTCCTTCCTCCTCCCAGGCGGTTCACCTCTCCGGCTTTTCTGCCCCTCCCCGCCCGATTACTTGCGGCTTTCCCCAAGGTTCCTCTCTTCCCCCCTTCTCTTCAATCTTTACATCCATCCCCTCATCACTTCCCTTCTTGGGCTGGGGGTCTCTGTGTACAATTACGCAGATGACCTCCAGCTCGTTTTCGACCTTTCTTCTACCCCTGATTCTCTCCCTAAGTTCTGTTCCACCTTAGCTTTTATTTCTGAGTGGATGAGCGCTAACCACCTGAAGCTCAATCCTGACAAGACGGAACTTGTCCTCACTGGTGGTCCCTTGACCCCTTGGTCTCCCGCACACTGGCCCCTCTCTTTTGGTCCCCCCCCTTTGCCCGCTTCCTCTGTCCGTACCCTTGGTATCAAAGTCAGCCATGACTTATCCATGCATAGTCAGATCAGCTCTGTTGTGTCTTCTTGTTTTCTCTCCCTCCGTCTTATCCGGAAACGTTCGCAGTTTTTCTCCATCGACGCACTCAAAACCATAGTCATGGCCCTTGTCACCTCCCGCCTCGACTATGGGAATGGCCTGTACGTGGGAATACCCGCCTACGAAACCCGCCGACTCCAGGCCATTCAAAACCAAGCTGCTCGCCTCATCCTCTCCCTCCCTAAATCCTCTCATATCACCCCTGTTCTCAAGTCCCTTCATTGGCTTCCTGTCCGTTTCAGATCTTTCTTTAAACTGGCCTGTCTAGCCTTTCGGGCTCATTCCCGCTCTGCTCCCCTGTTCATCACCTCTCTCATCTCCTCTCATGCCCCCAGCCGCACTCTTCGTTCCTCTTCCCTTTCTCTTCTGCACATCCCTCGATTCCGCAAATCCAGAACGGGGGGCACCCAGTTCTCAGTCCTGGCCCCCCAGTTCTGTAATAGTCTTCCACTCTCCATTCGCTCTATCCCCATCTACACTCACTTCCGCAAAGCCCTCAAAACCTTTCTTTTCTCTCAGGCATTCCCCTCTTAGTCTCCCTGGTTTCCCTCTGTGAGCTTTGATCAGGTTCCCAGCGCCAGGAAGCCAGGAAACCAATTTTTTTTCATTTAATTTCATTTTCATTTCATCACCTGCACTCAAAGAGCTAAAATGGCTCTCCGTCGAAATGCGTGCCAATTTCAGAACTGCTTGCCTCACGCACAAAGCCCTGCACACCGGGAAATCAGCCTACCTGGACTCCAAACTTAAGAAGGACAACCAGACTAGGACCCTCATGAGCTCCAATACGCTTCTCCTCATCCCACCGAAAATCTGTACACAAAAAGCCGCAGCCTACTCCTTTTATGGAAGCATGCTCAAAATCTTGAATTCCATCCCAGTCTACATCAGAACTACCCCATCCTTTCCAACATTTAAAATGCAGCTCAAAGACCTCTTTCTCAATCGTCCGCCCATGTATTGATAGCTGCTGTTGGAGCACACTAGCCGGAACCGGGCAGATGCCAGATTCTCTGCCTTCAAGTCATCTACCTCCACCAAGCCACGGGACACCTTCCTTATCCCCACACCCCTAAAGGGGGCTGCCTTGAGCCAACGTGCACACCGCTATGATTCCATCTGACCTCCTTGCTTCAAGGGGATACAGCATTCCCATACCTAAACAAAGCGCTAAGATCCATCATACCATTATATATACTACCACGCTATTATGTTTTCCTTAAAACTATTGCGTTTGTGATTTCCTGACTCATATGTTGTAAAGCGTTCGGATACCCTTGGGTCTGGCCAGCGCTATATAAAACTCTCAAATAAATAAAATAAATAAACCAGCAATTCTTAGCAGAGATGCACTTCTTTTTATAGGTGAGAAATGGCACTTCTTAGTATTAGACAGGTACTCTGGTAATAGGAAGCCCCTGCGCTTCTGTAGTAGTGTTTCTAGCTCTACTGACTATCCAGGTCAACCAAAGGATCCTGGTAAAAGGCTAGAAAATACTGCAACCATGTTGGATCAGAGAGGAGCACTGTCCGTGTTTAGAAAATATACCACTAACTCAAGATAGTCCACACTATCCCCACCGGATGCTTGCACATGAAGCGTACGCTTCTGGAGTGTGCATCTATAGACGAGGAGCAGGCCCATATGATGAAGCATGACATCCTTCGGGGTGTGTGAGGGCACTTTTTCACAAACCTGAAAACTCCCACTTATACTTAGAAACTGCACACCGACCAATTATACCTAGTGTGCATCGATGTGCCATTGTCTATGAAGACCACTGCAGTGAAGCATCCTTGGAAACGGAGTTGAGATGCTGAAGGATGCTTTGCGTAATATTTAGATTGCACTGTATCATTTTCACATGATGTGGTGTTCTGGCAGATGGTGGGGCCAGAAGTTGATACTGCAGACGTTTGTTGCGACCACAGCAAATTCTGTAACACAGCTGATACGTGTCAAAATATACCTTGGTGCAGCTGTCACTAGATTTAGTTATCAGAGACTATCATTTGTGTACATTTAAATAATATGAAAATAGGTGGAGTTTGGGAAGCACTTATGTATTATTAGGTCTCGCCTACGCAGCGCGCATGGGCTGCATAGGAGAGCCTTTAGTCGTCGCTCTGCTCATTTTCAAGCACACACTCGTGCCTGTAGCGGCATCAACATTGCGGGAACGAGCAGGGGCATGCCACAAGCACGAGTGCAGTGCTTGAAAATGAGCCGACTGCGCACGCACGCATATTTCGAAGGCTCACCTCCTGTTGAATTATTCAAGGTGCGCAGGAGGGGGGGCTGCTTGTCTAAGGTCTCTGTAATGAGATATTCGTGTGATTGACTCTGTACTTTCTAGAGTTGCGGACTTGTTTTTAAGTTGTTCAAAGTTCACACAGGAAATCATAAAGCACAGCTCCCTAAATTTCTATTGGCTTTAATATTTTACCTGTGGGAACAGAAAAGGGTGTTATTTCAGAGACCATCGTTTCATCTAGTTATATCTCCAGAATGATAATGTGACGTTTCACCGACGTACTCCTATACCAGTGACTGTTCCACAGTGACATTGGCATTCTGCTTATCCCCTCCCAGACTCGTACCTTAGTCAGTGAGCATATTGGGGGGAGGGGGTGAATCTCAAATTTCTCAAATAAAACCAGCATTGGCGTATCCAATAGGTCTAGCCTTTGGAAACTTATAAGTGTTTAGCCATGCAACAGTTGATGTTGTTGCACCAAGGATATTGTGCTGGATAACCAAACACTTATAAGATCCCAAAGGCAAGACCTATTGGCTATTCCAATGCTTGTTTTTTATTGTTACTGGAAGGTGTTGCCTTTTTACATTTCTTTTTAAAATAAATTGTGATACAACTCTGTATCACATTGTTTTTGAATGAGCATATCAGTTGCCAGTAAGGACAAGATAATGGAACAGGCAGAAAGGCTCCAAAGGCTGACAAATTATATCACAGAGAGCAGTAATTCAGGGTAAAAAAGTATTGAGAAGGGAGAGGAAGGTGATCTTGGAAAGACAAAGAAAGAAATGTGTTGTGAGAAGGGTGTGAAAGGAGAAGAGAGCCGAATGCGAAGGATAGAAGAACAAGGAGAGGGCCAAGGTGGATTATATTGTTACAGGTATGAGAAAATAGAAAATTCCTTGACTTTGAAAGTTTCGTGTTAGTAGAAGTTTATATTTACTCTTTCGTAAAATGTTTTATCTGATCGCTATACCCCTGTGCAGTCAGGTGTGAAAGTATTGCTTGATCTATTTCAGATTCTACTGCAGGCCCTCATTTCTCCAAAAGGTCAATGGGTGAAAACGTTTCAACTTTGCAAAAGTACAAAGTTGTCAATAAAACACCAGCTCAGCATGCATAAAAGGCTGTCTTGAATTTAGGCATTATTTTCTGGGAGTCCAGCTAACTTTCCTCAATGTCCAGAATATATATGTTAGCATGTATATGTATGTGTGCTTGTGGGGCTGTAGATACATATGCTCTGCATACTCCTGCCTATATTGTGTTGGCCCAGAAGTGTGTTACTTGTTTTTTTTCAAAGAAATCAAAGTCGCAAGACCTGTAGTGACTATACCCTTGGTCCACAATACTCCAGCTGATTGGTTCCACCTCAGTGTTTCATCCACTTCAGGCTCGGTTGGTTGGGAGCGTTGTTCTGCGACAGACGTGTTAATATACAATGGGTTTTCTTTTTTGGGTTGTGTGATTCCCACCTTCAACCATGTATCCAACACAGCACTATCTGCAGCGATGTAAGCTGCCGCTCACGAAACCTGGGCTTCAGGCCAGAAGGTCAATGGCTGGGGCACTTAAATGCATTGCTGCCATTTAGCTGTCTGAGGCTTCTTAGACTAGGGCAACATTATGAAACGTAATCCCTTCCACTTCTTTCCCTGGAGGGTAAAGAATGTGGGCCCATCACAAGATGCAAAGGCATTCTTCATCTTAGGCCCTCTGTCATTCCGGCGGCTCCAGAAGAAGAAAGTCTGTGGTTCATCGTATGTAAGGAGTAAGATGCAGAGGAGAAAGTCAAATTCCTTAAGCGGTACAGCGTGTGCCAGTTTCTGTGCTGAAGACCAAATCAACACCATGCTGCCAACTGTTCCTCAGTCAGTTTCGACCTCCGAAACAGTCTTTGAGGATCGTTCCCACTCAAATTGGGTATTGAACCCAAAGTTGAGCCAGAAAAAGCGCAAACCTTCGGGTTGCACTCTACCAGTTGGGTTGTTATGGGCTCAAGGAGCTAGGTAAACACCTGCAAAGTCCCCTCCCAGCAGGTCTGGACATCACTGCCTCCACCCGAGTCTGTTGAAAGCCACACACTGAGCTGAAATTGACCCCAAACCATCTGGTGCAACTGCCATTAAAACTGGTTTTGAATCACTCCTTGCTGCCGAAGTCAGACACCACAGAGGGGTCTATCTACGAAAGGCTATTGGAATCCTCGTTGCAAAGCAGAAAAATCTGCATCTCAAAGAAACACTGGATGGACCTCCAGGAGGAACCACTATTCAAACCTTCCAAGCCACCAAGTTTAAAAGGTGAAAGACTTGGCCACCAGCCCTACACCTTTTCCATCATTACCATCCACAGTTCCTCCTCCACTATCACTACCCTGAAATCTTCTTCTCTTTCTGAGCCGCACAACCCTGGCTCAGACCCAAGCAACCCCTACTACGAAAGGCTATTGGAATCCTCGTTGCAAAGCAGAAAAATCTGCATCTCAAAGAAACACTGGATGGACCTCCAGGAGGAACCACTATTCAAACCTTCCAAGCCACCAAGTTTAAAAGGTGAAAGACTTGGCCACCAGCCCTACACCTTTTCCATCATTACCATCCACAGTTCCTCCTCCACTATCACTACCCTGCAATCTTCTTCTCTTTCTGAGCCGCACAACCCTGGCTCAGACCCAAGCAACCCCTACTACCCACAGGACTCCTAGGATCAGCCCTTTAGGTCACAGGAGAGAGATGATCCCTGGAAAGACTATGTGGTAGACCCGAAAGGTGATCCAGATGTGCTGTTGAATCAATTTTAAGGAGAACCCTGGCTTACATGGGTTAGTAAACTGGAGTTTGTTCTTACAGGAATCGATGGGAGAATGCTCTCTTTGAAATTGCCCAGTTTATTGAGACAAGCAACGGCAAACAGCCACTCCCCAGGGCCTACGTTAAAATGGAAGTACCCAGACTCATCACAAATTTATATCTAGTGCGTACATTTTACCTGTACCAAGGGTTCCTAGCAAACTTGATTCAACAGCACATTTTTGGATGGTTTAATACTGCAAGTGGCTATGACGGTCCAACTTAGCTGATTTACAACTTTGTTTTCGCCTATATAGGTGATCGGCTTTCTCTCTTATTTCCTAATAATTTTATGAAAAGGACTCTACCACACCTGCCTTTTGTACAACTTGTTGGCTTGATTACAACTTCTCATTGGATATCAACCATTCATGCCCTGAAGAAGTCCATGGACGAAACGCATTGGCTGTTCAAACTCATCAAGATCATTATTTTAATCCTGTTTAAATAGAAGAAGAACTTTTGAAGAATATAATTTTGGACCTGGATTGAATATTTTTCCTTGTTTTGTGGTGCACCTTTGCTTAAGTTTTTATATATATATATATATATATATATATATATATATATATCACTCCACCAGTGCCGGTATGAGCACTGCAGCTGTCCCGAGCGGTCCAGGTCAGGTCACCGGCAGACCTCTGTATTCACTCCAAATCACCTCTCGTTATAAGAAGTTAACCAAGACACTCAGAGCTTGCTTGCAATCCATTTATTTCTGCAAGTGAAAAGTCACGACCCATTTCACCATTACGGCTTGTTCACGCGTGAACAAGCCGTAATGGTGAAATGCGTGATTTGGAGTGAAAAATATATATATATATATATATATATATATATATATATATATATATATATATATATTCCCCCCCTTTCAGCCCAAGAGTGCAAAATTATGCAAATACTGGCGGCAAGTAACTATGAGTTGTTCCCAAGTTTAGGTGGAGAGCAGCTGCCTTATATGGCGCACCCTACAATACCAGTGACTCTCTGAATCTGCTCACCTCAAACGTTTTTTTTTTTTATAACAGAATATTAAGCATACATTTAGCACAGTGCCAACCGCACTGAGCTAGGAAGGAACAAAGCCCCTTGACATTTTTATAATAAAGTCTTTAAGCATAGGATTTGCACTTTGCCATCTACCCCAAGCAGATAAATCATAAGTCTTTTACAACTCCAGGCACAGTATTACAGCTTTGGATTCGTAAAATACCATCCAGGCACACTTGGAATGAATGAAGGCAACCCCTTACACGTTTATACTCTAGTTTGAGATCATTAGAATGGTACAGCTTTGTTCAGACACAAGGGAGCACCCAGTGTAAGCCAAGACAATACCCTTTCAGTATTAGAGTGCTGAATGCATTTTACAAAAGAGGAAGCAAGGGTCTCTGGCTAGTTCCCAAGTTTTGGCGAGGGACAGCTTCCTTATATGGAGCACCCTACAACACTAGCGACACTCTCAATCAATTCACTCCAAATGTCTGGTTTTCTAGGAGAGTTTTAAGCAAAACAAAGTGCCATCCATGCTGAGCTAGAAAGGAAATTTCATTTGCAAATTCTACAGCAAAGTCTTTAAGCATAGGACTAGCACAGTGCCATACTATATTTACTACAGAGTGGCGGCAGCCACTCTGTAGACCTAGTTTGAATTTTAAGGTATAGGAATGCCTCTGACCGTTGGTCACTAATAACTTTTCGCCCATTTGACAAATCTCCACTAAACTTTGCATACATTGCTAATGTAGAAAGAGGAATGGGTCTACAAAGTTTTGATTCGTCCGGGGGGTGCAAAATGCAGTTGCGAATAAAGTTTTTTTTTTAAAAAGTCAGGGGGGTGCAAAAAAAAAGAGGGGTCCCAAAACACGTTTGGGCACCAATGCATTTGTCATAGACTTTGAACTAACATGTAGTGTGAAAATAGTTGGCAGATTTTAATGAAATTTGGCAGGATTAAACATTATGGTGTGCTGATTATCCTTTTAACCCCTTCGCTGCTGATGACTGGCTCAGCTCGTCATCAGCCACGGTGGTCGTGTGCGGATGAGGAGCTGAGCTCGTCATCTAACGCGGCTTTTCGAAAAAAGCTGCACAGCGGAAAAATAACCGCCGCAGCGATGCGGTTAACTACTACAGGTAAGTTATTTTTGTCAATTATGAGGAATTTTTAACTTGGTGATATTCACATTTTGCGCTGTTTCACTGAATTACCTCAGTACATAGCAATGGCAAGTCAATACGTGGTTGACTAATGACTGCCTTTAAAAAAGTAAAAGGCAGACATGTTGTTTTAGGTATATTTTGGCTGTGTTCTGCGTTGCTCCTTCAGAGATAGGTATTAAGTTCAATAGCTTTCCCCTACGAGGGCTCCCTGTTTTCCATTTTCACTAATTTTAACAGATAAATACAGACAAAAAAACTGTCTATTATCCTGTCTGTATTTATTTTTAAATCCAGAAAAATACGTAAAATAGGTCTTCTTTATATTACTTTTTCTACAGTCAATCATGAGTGACGGGTCAGTAGGAGTACAGATTGAGAGAATAGCACTCATTACAACGCATGTGTTTTCTACCCATGCCTTTACAACAAAGTCATTACAACGGTGCGTTGTTACATCGACTTGCTATAGGGGGGGCACTGGAGTTTGGAATAGTATAATTTACTTTTCAAACTCCAGTGTGTGCAAAGGTAGGGAAGGTGTTGGATTGAAAATCCAACAAATCCAACTCCTTCTGCCCCCTACAGCAAGTCGTTGTAATGACTTGCGTTGCAATGGCATGCAATGTAACAAAACGTCGTTGTAATGGCATGTGATGTACCACATGCATTGTAAACGATGTTTCCCGATCGAAAGGTTGGAGAGATGAAAAAAAGACAATAGATTTCCCAAATAAGTGCATTCTACAGTTATTGATGCTATTCTACAATGCCACTGTTTTCAGATGACGCTATTGCACTGTGTACTGCTGAAAACCTTTTGGACATTCAAATTAGAGTATACATTTATCAGTCAAATAAATGTGGAAAAATGCCCATTGCAGCTTTATTTATATAGAAAACATAAAATAAAAATGGATAAATATTGAAAGGATTTGCAAAAAAATAAGTATGGATAAATACAGGCGGAAATGTTGAAAAAAGAAATACCATAAAACCTGGAGCCCTACCTATAACCACTTTATTGAAGTGGTAATAGGTAGAAAAAAATATTTGAGTTTCAATATCTTTTTTTTTTTTATGTTTAGAGTACAACTTTGCTGCCTCAGGAGTACAACATTACATAAAATAGATTTAAAACATATATATGTTAAAAATAAAAAACACATTTACAAATATAGTGTACTACAGTGTATTTGCTATTCTTAACATATTCAAATATGCACAAATAAGTCTAATGCCTACACATTACAGAGCTACTTAAGTTTAAAAAAATGCGCAGTTCACCCTAAACTGCTGGAAAATTATACAGAAAATTATAAATACATTTCTCTACCTATTAACGCCTCAATAAAAGGGTAATAAGTAGGACCCTGCAATGAAACCTACCACTTAACTATATCTAAGACCCTAACCCAGAATGCAAGGAAAGGCAGAACGCAACCAAACTGTACTGAAAACTACATGGCTGTCTTTTACCTTTGTTAAATACCGCAATTAGGGAATCGCCTACTGATTTCTCATCTGCTTGTACTGCGGTATACCGCAAACGTACTGTGAGACAACATACAACTTACACTAATCACACATGCTGCCAAAAATGATAATTTACACCTCATAATGTATATTCTTAACACATTACATCTACTTCCGTTCACACACTTTAACCCTCCGTCTGTTTCAGTTACCTCACTCCACTACGCTACACTAGTCCACTGTAAGCCACTCCACATTATGCCACTTCACTCTACACCACTCCTCTGTACACTATTCCACTGTGTGCCACTCCAATCTATGGTACTCCAGTCTACGTCACTGCACTCTATGCCTCACCACTCTATGCTACTCCACTGTATGCAACTCCATTCTATGACACTACAATCTACGCTATTCTACTATATGCCACTCAACTCTACACCATTCCACTCTATTCCACTCCAGTGTATGCCACTCCACTGTAAGCTACTCAACTCCACATCACTGCACTCTACGCTATGCAGCTGTACAGCACTCCATAGTATGCTATTAAGTTGTATGCCACTACACTCTGCCACGTTCCGCCTTTCAGCACTTTACCCTGTAGTATTCCACCCTACGCCACTCCACACCACTCCAGTTTACTATTCCACTGTACACCACTAAACTGTACATCACTCCAGTGTACGCCACTCCACACTACCCCACCCCAGTGTTTGCTTTTGCACTGTATGCCACTCCACTGTACACTACTCAACAATATGCCAATGCACTTGTTGCAGGGTTTCTGCTGGGAAGCAGAACTGTGCCTTGGGACAACAGGACATCAGGATGTTAGGACTGAGTCTCTCTACCATGTCAGTACCTGTAGGCCCAAATACGACTAGCTCACAGTGCCTCCCCTGAACTCCTAACCTTTCCAGAGTAGCAGGTGATTTTGGCACAACTAGAACATGAACCTCTAGTCCCCAAGGGAATTGTAGAAACAGATCATCACCTTTTTGTTTCTCACTCATGCATTTTCATAGTGAACAACAGAAAGACGTGAAGAAAGTTTACTATATATTTATTGAAAGTATAGTCTATTTTGAATCAAGGGTCCTGCGATAATTATATAATCAAAACTGTGCAACATAATCATTACTAGTAGGCTGTATACAATGAATTGACCAACCATGGTGACAAATATATGTATCTAGATCTAGCCTCACTGTGTGAGCACAGATATATATATATATTAGTGATCTCTGGGATTAGCAGTGGACCCTGTACCTGGCGTGTGTAGTTAGGTGGTCCGCATTGTAGGTGTAAACTCAGTTTAAGCAAGACTGATGCCTCCATTTGAGGACCGGTCTCTCTGCTGAAATTCTTCTCTATGCCCCCCAAGGAGGCAAGTCTCAGTTTATATTATAAGAAGTACTATGTTGGAATTCTGCAGCTATGCTACCGTGTTATGTCTAAATATGTTCCTTTCTTGGCACAAGGAAACAGTACATGTTGTTCGACCTTGTACGAAATGTTCAGACTAAATCCCTAGAAGAGTCACTGAATAATAAATAATATGTACAGTGTATTTCTAAAATAACAATGTTACAAACAAAATTTATTGTGTGTCTGTGCAAGGCAGTGGCAGGCTGTCACCTAATCCTCCAATCTAAGGGAGAGCCAAAGAGGGAAATCACTACACACACAAGGCTATTCGACTGTACGCCTCTCCACTGTATCTGCACTACACCCTATGACACTCCACTGTTCCACTCCATGCTGCTCCACTGTAAGCCAGTTCATTCTACCACACTCCACTCTACTCCGATCCAATGTAGACCATGCTCCTAAAAGCTATTCCTTTGTTCATTTATTTATTTCCACATTTATTAAGCGCGCTGTTACCGAAACGGTGTCCTGGTGCTGGGAGACTACTAGAGTGCATGCCAGAGAGAATTAGTGTGTAAATAGCCAAGTTTTCAAGGCCCTTCTAAAGGGCAGCAATTCTGTGATTTGCCTTAGGGCCAGTGGCAGGGCATTCCAAGCCCTGGCTGCTCCAAGGGAGAAACTTCTCCCCCCACAGCGGGCCTTCCTGACTTTAGGGACTATGATCAGTCCTTGGTCCGAAGACCTAAGTGACCTGGTCGGTTTGTACTGTTGAAAGAGCGAGGTCATGCAGTGAGGGCCCAAACCATTTAGTGCTTTAAAAACTACACAGAGAGTCTTAAACGCTATTCTTTTCCGCACTGGTAGCCAGTGTAGCTTTACCAGATCTTGTGCTACCGAGGAGAATTTGGAGGTACCCGTGATAAGGCGGGCAGCCGCATTCTGTAGTATTTGGAGTTTATTTAACAGCCCCTGTTGGGCGTTTAGGAGCAGACTGTTACAGTAGTCTAGGCGGGATATTGGCAATCCCGTTACTACGGTCTTTCTATGTTCGTCAGGTATAAAAGAGAGTACTTTTCGTACAGTTTTCAAGACATAGTGGATGGATGAAGACAAGGCGTTAACTTGAGGCTTGAAGGAGAGAGTGTCGTCCATCAGCACCCCCAGGTTTTTGACATTAGTAACTGGAGAGGGGGGCGACCCCATTTCCTCAGGCCACCATCTTGGGGACCAGAAGTTATCTTTAGCCCCGAATAGCAGAACTTCAGTCTCAGCTGAATTCAATTTAAGACAGTTTTCTGCCATCCAATTACTAACCTCACGCATACAGTCCCTGAACCTGTTGGCTGTGTCATCCACTCCACCCGGTAGCAGCGACACTACAATCTGTGTGTCGTCTGCATATGATGTTACGTTGAAGCCGAAGGGTCTTATAACTGGCGCTGGGGTGGAGACATACACATTGAAAAGGGTTGGGCTCAAGGACGAGCCTTGAGGGACTCCACAAGGGAGTACAAAAGGGGCCGATTCATAGTCTCCCAGAGCCACTACCTGAGTCCTGCTGGAAAGGAAGGCCTGTAGGATCTTAAGGGCCTTTCCCTGAATTCCGCAAGCCCCCAACCGGTCCACCAACAACCTGTGGTGGACCGTGTCGAAGGCTGCGGACAGGTCCAACATGATCAGGGCGGCTCTGCCTCCTGCATCCATCACTTGTCTTATATCTTCGGCAGATTTTATTAGCGCTGATTCTGTGCTATGCCCCAGCCGGAATCCGTGCTGAGATGGATCAAGACATTGTGCTTTCCCTAAAAATGTGCTCAGCTGAGCGTTTATTACGCCCTCTATGATTTTAGCAGGTAAAGGTAACCTAGCGATGGGCCGATAGTTATTCAGATCGACCATATCTAGGTTCGGTTAGATCGATGCTTGTTTCCAGTGTGTGGGGAACTCACCACTTTCCAGCATGTTATTGAAAAGTGGAGTGAGTCTCGCAGCTATAACAGATGGGACTGTTTTTAAAATAGTAGCTGGGCAGGGATCACCAGGGGAGGCTGATTTAATCCTCTGTATCAAAGTTGCAACCTCCTCCTCAGTAATATGGGAGAAGTTAAATAATTTTTCTGTATGGCTATCAATCTCTGGCCTATCTAGATAATTCCGAGGAGGATTAGCCTTAACTAGGTGATCAAGAGAGTAAAAGATCTTCTCGACCTTACCCTGGAAAAATTTAGCCAGGTCTTCACATAGCTCCCGACTCGGGGGAATTTCCACCGATTTGGGAGCTGCAAGAGATGACACTACGCGGGAAAGTTTTTTAGAGGAGTTACTCGCATTCTGAATGCGAGTGGTAAAGAAGGCCCTTTTGAAGGCCCTTTGACTGATCGAAGCCTCTGTTTGTAGATTCCTAGCTCTGCAATCAGTAACTTTTTGTCCTCCTCCTTGTAATATTTCCTCCAATTTCTTTCCAGTTTTTTACATTTCACCTTGCGGTCCCTGATTTGTTCCGAGAACCACGGAGCTGATGGGTTGGAGCGTGTGGAATGGTAAGTTTTAGGAGGTACTAGATGCAAACATGCCGAGTCTAGCCAGTTAGTGTAGCTCGCTGCAGCCTCCTCTGCCGTACCTGAGGAATTCGTAGGTGAGGAGATCAATAGGGTCTCAAGGGC
This sequence comes from Lissotriton vulgaris, assembly GCF_964263255.1. Classification (NCBI taxonomy): domain Eukaryota; kingdom Metazoa; phylum Chordata; class Amphibia; order Caudata; family Salamandridae; genus Lissotriton; species Lissotriton vulgaris. The sequence goes on from NC_141698.1 coordinate 735,297,960, forward strand.
CTTACTATCAATGCTTTTCCAGTTTCTAATTGTTCTGGGTGGCTTCCTAACCTTACTAGGCCTAGGGGGGTGGAGTAGGGTAATATAAAAGTAGACTGCGGCATGGTCCGACCAAGGAACAGGGTTAACTGCCGTGACCATTAGATTAGGATGGTTGGAGAAAATGCCATCAAGAGTATGTCCCGCCTTATGTGTCGGGACCATAACTTTTTGGCATAGTTCCACCCCCTGCATCAAATCTAGAAGATCTTGAGTATCTGTGTCGGTCATGCATTCCAGATGGAAATTGAAATCACCAAGCATGGTGAATGATTTGGTGCATATAACTTCTTCTAGCAGGTTCCCCAGAGTAGAGAGAAAAGGGGCCTTGTCCCCCGGAGGCCTAAAGAGTAGGCAGCCTTTTAGAGTTTGATGGTCTGATAGAGTGAGATTGAATGCGAGTATTTCATCCAGGCCCCTAAATCACTCTCCGCCACTTCACTCCGACACTCCACTCTAGACTATTCTACTATATTCCCCTATAATGTCTCATATTCTATTGTACGCTCCTGCACACTACACTATGCGCTGCTCCACTGCACGCCGTTTCACCCCTACACTCTACAAAACACCCCTTTATGCTACTCTACGCCACTCCACTGTATCCCACTACACGCCACTCCACACTATTCCAATCTATGTCTCTCCGGTGTGCACCACTACAGTGTACCCCGTTTCACTGTATGCCACTCGACTCTACATATATAATATGCAAGGGTGTAACCAGTGCATGGAGAAATGGCGAGTATTAGTTAATGTAGTGTGGCAATTAATGCAAGAAGAATGTTGCATTTTTATCACTCCCAGCAACCCCCAGGTGAGCCAGGGGCGGGTTTTTTGTTTTGTTTATGACCTCACATACTACTTCAGTCATGACATGTCCTATCACAATGTTCATAACATCATCCGAAAGTACGTAATTGATAAAACTGTGCACGGTGAGGATGCAAGTTATAGTTACTTTAGGGCATGAGTTATAGGTACTTGAGAGCTGTATAACTTGTGAATTTCTGTGGTTTTGTTAGTTTAAAAACTTTGTTTTAACTGACATTTTCACCTACCAATACCATCCCTTTAACCTTTGTTTTTTAGGTTTCGACTTTTGGCGAGGGGCGAAGCCCCTCCCAGTCGAAATCTTTTGTTTTTAGTAGTGAGGTTAGGACAGCCTCTGTTTCCAATTGGCTAGCTCCATAAATGGAGGCTAGCCATTGGGAGGCAGAGGCTGTCAATCGTGCTTTCTCACGAAAACGCGATTCGGGGGCGTTTCTGGTGCTTTTTTTAACCCCCGCCCCTTTGTCCCGGGCCGCGCTGCGATTGGCTGCCGGCCCGGGACACCCCCGTGACGTCATTCCCGGGCCGCGCTGTGATTGGCTGGCCGGCCCGGGACACCCCCCTGACGTCATTCCCGGGCCGCGCTGTAATTGGCTGGCCGGCCCGGGACCTGACTTGTTTTCAGTGGGATGGTTGGCGAGGCAGATGCTTTTGGTGTAGTGGTCACTCCTTGGACATCTGTATTCTGTTTGCCCCCGCAGCAAGTCAGATTAGGCCACGTTGCAGTTACCATCTCCTTAAAGTAGTATCCTGATCAGACCTCCTCTACCCAAAGGTTGCACCCCAGTTCCTGCGCAACAACAGCCCTGTGGGGGCAGCGGCCTTGCGGTGTCTCTGTGGTCAGCGTAGCAGACGGAAAGAGCTCCAATGCAGTAGAGTATCTCTACACGGGTGGCGAATGTCAGGTGCCCCGCCCGGGGTATGCACAGCCGGGTCCTGGCGCTGTCGCACTACTACCAGTGCCAATCTCAGTTTGCAATGCGTGGATGCCTGCCAGGGCATAAGGGGAGTGGCGGCAAGCAGCGGATAACCTCCTGGAGAGAGGTCCCTGTGCAAGTACAGCAGACGTTGTGCCCGGCTGAGCTGCCCACGTAGCGCCGCCCCAAAGCGCCTCCCTACCTACTCAACAGTAAGCGCCTGGTAGGTCGCAAGTGGCACTAACCCCCAACACGAGCTGGGATTATCCCGGGGGCTTCAGTCCCATCGTGCCTCTCTTCTCCGGACTGCGCAGGTACTTCAAAAGGCAGCAGCCAGTGTCAGCTCACCACCCCCCCAACCCACCCCCCGGGCGACGCTGACTCAGGTAGCGGCCGCTCTCACGCCGTAAGTTATAGGAGGGGGGAGCGTTCTCTGCCCATCAGTTGTAGGAGGGGGGGCGCTCTCAGCCCGTCATCGGCAGTAGCAGCCCAATCGGGCCAGGCAACGTCCGATCGCCTCACGCTCCCTAATCCGCCTTAGTGAGTGCATGGGCGCCACACCGGGCAGAAGCAAGGCACGGGATCCCGTAGGTGGCTCCTGCCTCTCCTCGTACTCCGCCGACAGCGACAGTGCCAGACCCAGCATTGGGGGTGGCGTGAGCTCACAGTGCCACCTCGGGGAGGTGGGGGTTTGCCAAAGTATCTCCCTAATGCATGCGTGCCCAGACGTCTCCGCCGTTCACTATTCCTGCCCTGCGATAGAGCCGTCAGCAGAATCAGCCTGCACCCACAAAGGCAGGTTGGGAGCTCGATCAGGTCCCTCGCCGCAGCACTTTACACAGCAGTAAGCATCAGATCAGAAGCTGTGATCAAAGGCAGTCGCCAACCTGTTTATGGTAGCTGTGCCCTTCCTATCGGCCTTGTGGGCGGAGTCAGAACCCGGGCTCGCGTAGCCCAACCCGTCCACATCAAGGTCATGCCACGAACGGTCACATCGGTCAGATGGTGATCAGCGGGGCATGGGCGAGCTCAGGTTGATGACGCCACACCAGGACGATGCCCCGCGTGTGCTCCGCGGTACCAATATCGTCAAACACGGCTATGTCAGGAGTTATCAGCCCGTTCAGGGGAGCCCACAGTTAAGACCGGTTGAAACTACAGGGTCTAATCCAAATATCAGACACTTCCTTCTCTTTGTGCATCTTTCCAAACCTATCTTCTCGACAAGTATTCTTTACCCCAGGCATAGCTCGTGGTTATAAAGCAATTTATTTGCCCGCTGGTTTAATAATTTAGTTGCCCACTGTACGTGCAGTCGCTTATTTGATACATTGTAAAAATAGTTTTACAGTTTTATTGTGCACTGGCCACAATAAAAAAAAAATGCCTTCACAACAGCAATCTCCAGCGGCATCGAGCTGGCTGCTGTTGCGAAGCATCATTTTCGTCCTGCCTTTATAAAACAATTTAAGAAATATTTGTTGAGGTTGCCTGGACCCTGTTCCCTTCCCCCTGCACGGGGATTCCTCGCGTGCGTAACCATAGTAACCGCGCTCACGTGCCCGCACATTGATGCCTTGCAATGTTCACTCTGACCAACAGAGGTTATTCTAATCCCCTTCTTCTCATTTTAATTTAGCAGCGCGCATTGCTTCGGTAATTAAAGTGACCTCATCCACTACGGAGTTCCATCTTAATTGTTAACAGGCTAATGTCTGTCTCAACTTGTCTCTATTTCCTCCTCGCTAATGCTGGTCTGTGTATCTGCGAAGCTGCCTATCAGCAGCATATTAGTGTTACTGAGATGCTGCTGCAAATCCCATCAGAGGAGTGATGACTACATTTATGGATAATATTTTGAAACTTTAAATACAATGTTATAGGGCAAATGTGTTAAAATCAGGCTTATCACGGTTCCCCCACAGTCAGAAAGTCGGAGATGCGAGTGCAGCCTATTAACGCCAAGCGGGATCACGACTTAACAAACTGGTCTCAGAGAAAATTCTCGGGTTACTCGAATGTTTCATTTCATGACACTCTCTGTCTAGCCCTCTTTTCTCCATTCCTGCCTCTCCTCTGTTGCACCCATCGCTCTCTCTCCACCTCCCGCCCCACGCCCCCGCCTCTTCGCCTTGCCTGACTCCCACATGCCAATGCTAAGTGACAAAGCCGGATCAGGTGAAGTTGTGCGCTCCCTCCCCGGGTGCCGGAGGAGACCCCCCAGGCTCCTGTGGGCCCCTCCCGCAGGACTGGGGCTCCCCGTTATTGGTGCTGATGGGCTGCGGTGTGCGCAGCTGTAGGAATTCTAAAATGCACCCTCCCTTAGGAGTTCGACCCGGCGGATTCCCACAGGTGGCACTGGGAGGGAAGGGGGTGGGAGGCTAAGACTACCGCTCCCACGGGAAAATGCTTTTTACGAGTATGTGAGGGATTTGGGATACAGCCCTAAGAGTATGGGGATGTTAATAATGGAATAGGATTGTGGGGCTTATTTGCATATGCCTAGGATGTGGCTGTGTTTTGTTGGGGTGACTGGGCTTTGATGTCTGGACTGGACGTGGGATGGGGCTTTGTAAGATCTGATTAGGTTTTCACTCGGCGGGAAGGGGGGGGGGGCGTTGGGTCTATCAAGGGTCTCATAACGGAGGGCATGAGGGGGGGGTGCCCATACTGGACTTTTCAGGGTCTCACAAAATAAATAAAAATAAAATATAAAATCTGTTCAGGGTCTCGGATGGAGGGGTAGGAAGGGGGGGGGTTCTTACATGGTTCAGTCCAGGATCAAAGAAGGTGGGGTCGTAGCTGGGAGTCTCAGACGGACCTGTTCATGGTTTCCCCTTATAAGCAGATAAAGGCGATCTCCCACGGAGCTGTCCAATGTTTCACTCCCAGGAGGGGAGAGGGCGCGGATCTGCCGGAAGTGATGTTAAGAGGCATATATAAGAGATTATATGTCAGTAATAAACATGACACCGAAGCCTATTTTACATGCAAGTTTGTGCTCGCCATTAGGAAGTGGTAGTCTCACCCCCAGAGTCTACAAACATTTAGAATGGATATTTTGATGGAAGCAAGGGCTGCTCCATTTCTGTTCGATGACACCCGGTTTTACACTTGCTGCGGCTACAACCCTGGGGCGCCAGTGGTATTACCGTGGAAAGTCACGCAAAACAGGTCAGGCTTTGAAAACCGTCGCTGTGACAGCCTCAAATGTAAAACCCCAGGCGGGACAAGGTGTGGAACCACACCCCCACAGAGAGGCTGGTGCCACACCTCTATAGCAGGACTGCCTTCTTTCCGTCATTAGGGGCATCGTATCCAGTCCTCATCCTTTGTCATCACCTAATGCATTATGGGTATTGTAGTCTTGCTTCCATTGAACTAATTAGACTAAAACACCTGAAAACCATGACTGCTCCAGTGTGTGTGTATGTGACTGCTCCAGTGTGTGTGTGTATGACTGCTCCAGTGTGTGTGTGTGTGTGTATGTGACTGCTCCAGAGTGTGTGTGTGACTGCTCCAGTGTGTGCGTGTGTGTGTGTGACTGCTCCAGTGTGTGTATGTGTGTGTGTGTGACTGCTCCAGAATGTGTGCGTGTGTGACAGCTCCAGTGTGTGTGTGTGTATGTGACTGATCCCGAGTGTGTGTGTGTGACTACTCCAGTGTGTGTATGTGACTGCTCCAGAGTGTGTACGTGTGTGACTGCTCCAGTGTGTGTGTGTGTGTGTGTGTGTGTGCATGTTACTGCTCCAGAGTGTGTGTGTGTGTGACTGCTCCAGGGTGTGTGTGTATGTGACTGCTCCAGGGTGTATGTGTATGTGACTGCTCCAGAGTGTGTGTGTATGTGACTGCTCCAAAGTGTGTGTGTATGTGACTGCTCCAGTGTGTGTATGTGACTGCTCCAGAGTGCGTGTGTGTGACTGCTCCAGTGTGTGTGTGTTTGTGTGACTGCTCTGGGTGGGTGTGTTGGGCTCTGGGTGTGTGTGTGTGTGGCTCTGGGTGTGTGTGTCTGGGTGTGTGGGTGTGTGTGGCTCTGGGTGTGTGTGTGTGTGTGGTAGTAATTGCTGTCTGCTGAGCTCGTCCGTAGGGTACAATAGGTCTCACATTTGCGAGAGATTAAGCTATTGGCAATGTAAATGACAATGCCATTTATTTATCGGTTTTCAAAACCAACACATAAATACAAATTTTGTCATTAACAATGCCAATAGCTCTAACTTTTCCAAAGGCGAAACCGTTGCATTGTAAATGCTTGTTTCAGTTATTTTCTATTTTTTTCTTTTAACATAAAGTAAGCTATCATTATAATTCTCATCTATGTCACTTTAACCTTTGTTTTTTCAATTAATATTGAGATCTAGAGAAATAGATGCACACGTTAGCAGCTTTAACGACCTGCTGCATTCATGTAACCGACGCTGAAATTCAAGTAGTTTACATTTTGTTTTCCACCCTTTTCTCATGTTTTCCGCATGTTTAGGGTACATTTCACCTCCCTTTTCCCACCACCATAGACAAGATTCCAATGTGATAAAATATGAAGGCTATACACATTTTTTGCTCCCGTTTTCCCCAAGTATACCACAATTCCAGCTCGTATACAAGGAGGTGTTTGTAATAAAATTGGTAAGTCGGTTTGAAATTGAGCTAGACCAAGAAACCTGTACACTGTGCAATATTTGCCAGGTGCTTCTGTGCCAGGCCTAGTCTCTCAAGTGCCGTCTTGAAGGACCTTCTGCCTCGAACATAACCTTGATGATCGCAAAACCGGACCTGAGCCTTCGCAGTCAAAGGCCATAGACGCTTGGAATCTTGCAGACTAGTTGTCTGGCTAACAGTTGTACCATTTTGCGTGGATGATGGCTGATCATTCTAAGGGAAATCTTGCATCAGGTTATGAAACTGGCTCCACTTAGTCAGGAAAAGGTAGCAGTTTTTTTCTTTTGTGACTATGACCATTCCTCGTAACCCAATACCAAACGATAGATAGACGTGGGCTTTGTTCAGACAACCGTACATTTGTTTATATTTACTCATACCAGGTTTCCAAATGCCCTGTGCTTTGACCTAAATAATTCTGATTATCATAATCATTTTATGCAGTTAGAATTTTTAGGTCAATTTGAGACCGTGTGCCCTGACTAGGACACTGTTGTTGATGGTAACAAGATGGTATTGGTAATGAGAATTATGAATGAGCGGTGGGTGGCAGGGGAATTCTCTTCCCTCCTGGACACTTACTGAAGCAGGGCCATTTTTATCATGTTTGGGAAAGTGCATAGACGATTTCCTGGGAACAAGGCCCTAACATTGACTTTTCTACCTGGCACGGGTGGTGGGTGATAAAGGCTTGCATCAGTGATGGTGGACTGCAGACACTGGTACTGTTGGTGGATTGGGAAATAAGGCGGCACCCACTTCAGTGAGAATAAATGTTTGTCTCCTAGACTTTTTAATTTCCCAACCAGCACGGTTCATTTTGGTGACGAGAGGCTAGTTCTTATTCCATTTCTAAGAGATACCTGTGAGGGGTTCCGCATTGTGCATGTTACCATTAAGAACGCACTACTCTAGCAGCTGGGATTGTTTGTTGCAAAGTGTTTGATAACCCAGTAAGTTAGTTCAGTGTATAGTTCTCCTGTTTAACTTCTGATTTGCGGTTCTGTGTATTTGACAAGATTGTGCTTGGAAAAGGCATGCATTTTCCTTAGTTTGTGTACAACCTCTAAAAGACCATAAGATTCTCTTCTCCTGATACGAGTTATGTTGTAATTATTGTTGCCTATAAATAAACCGCTTAACACCTGCTAGTAGTAAAGCATGCACGTGCTAACGTTTTTAATTTCCCAACCAGCACGGTTCATTTTGGTGACGAGAGGCTAGTTCTTATTCCATTTCTAAGAGATACCTGTGAGGGGTTCCGCATTGTGCATGTTACCATTAAGAACGCACTACTCTAGCAGCTGGGATTGTTTGTTGCAAAGTGTTTGATAACCCAGTAAGTTAGTTCAGTGTATAGTTCTCCTGTTTAACTTCTGATTTGCGGTTCTGTGTATTTGACAAGATTGTGCTTGGAAAAGGCATGCATTTTCCTTAGTTTGTGTACAACCTCTAAAAGACCATAAGATTCTCTTCTCCTGATACGAGTTATGTTGTAATTATTGTTGCCTATAAATAAACCGCTTAACACCTGCTAGTAGTAAAGCATGCACGTGCTAACGTTTGATCTTTCTCATTAACGTGAAACTTTTCTGTAGGGTGTAAAGCTAGACGGCTGTTCACCCTGCAGACCACGCAGCGCGTGCCCCTTCCCACTCGCACGTCACTCGCAGTGCCATGGGTTTGTGTGTGTGTAAACAGCGCGCGCCTGCAAGAGCTCTGCTCCCTCACCCCAGCCCCTAACAGCGCCGCTACTGTGGCGTCTTGGAAGCGGTGTGCATTTCACCACCTCATTCACAAGCTGTTTTTTCTAGGGACAGTGTCAAGGTTTGATCCCGCCGTTTTTACAAGCGGCCCTTTGTCTGCACGCAAAGAGCCATTCGCTTAAATGAAGTGCTTGGACAGCGCCCCCTCCCTGGCGGTAAATCCGAACGCGATCTGTCTGCGCAGCTGCCAGGCCTGATGACTCGAGCTAAACCCAGCCGAAAGGCCCGGCTTGAGTCTGCTCCAAGATGGGCCCGAATAGAAGCCCCCGTGATTGATAGTCTGTTTTCCTTCATGCTGGCTTCTGTTTGAACACACTGGAAAGTAATACGCCATGAACAAGATAGATTCTCGTTGTCTCTGACGCACTGGTTGAAGCACAGCTCGCGCTAATGTTCTTTGTGTCACTCCAATCTTCCCCACAGCTGGCTGAGGAGCTGCAGAGCAGGCCGCCGAACCCCGAGATCAGAGAGCTGCTGAAACTGCTGTCAAAACCCAACCTCAAGGTGAGGACACGCCGCACCTGCAAGACACACACACACTTCCACTTAATGCGTTCGCCAGCATGGCGGCGGGCTCCCTCCCGGCCCATGCTGCCGAGCGCAAGGATGTGCTCAAGATTTATGGCTTGTGAAATTACATTACCACAAGCGCCGATCAATCACTGCTTTTATGGGGAGGAGGACCATGTTCGAAATGTTAAAAAGAAGTGCGATATGTGATTTTACAGATTTCAGAAGTGTTGCTGTACCACCTAGTGAAATGCATTAACACTGAATGTATGTTACTGGTAAACTGAAAATAATTGACACCATAACTTGCTTTCCTTTGGGTATAAATTGGATTTAGGTTAGTTTCAGTTTACTTACAGATTTTCCATGGACAGACAACGGCGAGATGACTAAGCGGACAGTCCACCAAAGGTGATGCTGTCCACCAGGTAAAGGTATGTTGTTCTTTAGGCTATTGCATCCCACCTTGGCCCCACAGTACAAGAAGCGGTTTTCTCCAGCACTGTGTGACTAATAGGACCTAGAGAATTTCCTTCAGCTCTCAGGCCTTTAGAAACTCCCAGTGTCCAAGCCCCCTTACCCCTACATCCCAACATTTTAGAACAGAAATGTGGGAGATTTTGAAAAAAAAATCGTGGAATAGATTTTCCCCATTTGATTTCTTTTGAAGCAGAGGCAATTTCAGGCAGCAGGCAGCTAAAATAAGCCATTTTTGGCTTAAAAAACTGTGAGACTCCTATCTGAATAAGGTCCTTTCGCATGTGTGCTCAACAGGCCAGTGGGTAACTCTGGCCCCTGCAGCACAGTGGGACCCCCAGACCTGCAAGCCCCCCTCCCCCCTCATTCAGCCCAAGGCCAATGTATATCTGAGATATCTTAATAATCTGCAGGCCCCCTCCTCACCCATAATTTTCCATTACGTCACTGCACCAGGCCGTATCAGGCCGAGATTTAGTTGAGGTGATGTCCACACATTGTCTTTCCTGATTCTACCTGGATGCTGCTCCTGTACCCTGTGACAGAGCGGGGCTTCATTACATAGTGTCGGAAGGGAAACGGCCTTTACAAACAAGCCGTTTCCCCGAAATCTTTAACCACGCATGCAGTACAACGCATGCGTGGTTACCACTAATGCCTTTACCACGCATACCTTTACTACGATGTTTGTAGTAAAGGCATATGTGGTAAAGGTAAAAAGAAAAAAAGGGGGGCTTGGGGGGGTCTCCCCCCCAAATAAAACAACTCACCATAAGTCACGTTGGCGTCAGCGTCGTTAAAGAGAAATCGGAAAAAAATGCCGTTTTCTCTTAACGACGTATGACGTCACCACGCAATTATTCGAGGAAAAGTTTATCCGTGGTAAACGAATTCCGTTGTAACGCATGCGTGGTAAAGGCATGCGTTGCAACGGAATTCGTTGTATCATCATATATTCGTGTCGGAAGCAACTCAGTTGCTTTCCTCAAGGGTCACCCTGCATGCAGTATGGACAGCCTTGTTCAAAATCTGTTCTAAAAACTGGTTTAATCCTGGTAAATTGCATGTTATAGACAAAGCCTTTTGATTTATTTTTCACATTCTTCTGAACAGGCTTAGCTCAGGAGAAAAATCTGTTTTTGATACTGTACTTATAAATAAGAACTTTGGAATATTCCGAATAAAATGTAAACCAGAGTTCTCTGATACACCATACCAGTTGGTGAAATGGCCTAATACTTTAAGTGGAGAATGTGGTCTCTGAATTCAGTACAGGGATGTGATGCCGTGAAATTGTCAGCTTCTTGTGCTTTGAGACATAGTTCAGTATTTTCTTTTCAATAATCTCGATTCTTATGAATTGATGAAATTATCAACACTTTTATTATTATCACTTTGCCTTAGTCCAGTATTTTAGGAGAAGTTTCTGGTTTGGTGCACAACCACTATGGATACCTGGAGTTCTGAGCAGCATGCATTTTTCCCTCCTTTTGGTGGTTTTGTTTCCTGTGTTAGGAATGTCACTCTGTAACTGTGGTTTAACTACTTCTTTATGGCGGCTTGCACGGAGTGGTACAATTCCCTTTTGATGTATTTTCCCATAGCGTCCAATATATTAATGCTGCCTGCAGTCTGTCTGACAAAGAGGCAAGGGTTGTGCCTGATGGTCTGCATATTGAGTTGAATGTTGGTGACCCAAAGCATGGAGTCCGTCAGACATGACTTTTAATGAATGCACTGTGTAGTTTCCCTATCCTCTCGGTAGTAATAACCTCAGCCCGATCCTGTATTCAGTGGACATTGCTGTTTCTTTATGTATATGCTTGTACCATGTTCTCAGTATTCTTAGTTTGTTACTTTAGTCAACGTTGGATTATGCTCTCTCTCAACAAGCATATCTCCGCAGGAGGTGATATGCCGGAAATCTAGTCTGTATTACCAATTACATTTTCACGTTTGCCACACCATGCTTAATTTGGACCAGAACAGTCGAGAACCGGGGCAGACCAGTGTAAAGCATTCCAAATCATCTCATTGCAGAGGGGGTACCTGATCTCAATTTTTGCTGTCAAGACTTATTAATCATCTTCCGACTTCCATCGGGAGTAATGCGATAAATGCAAAAAATGGATAAAGGTGACAGAGAAAGATTAGTAGCATTGACCAAGGAAAAAAGCAGGTGTGAAAAACACTTGTAAAACGGGGATAGAGAGTGTATGTGTCGAGTGGTGAAAGAAATAAGTATGAGATCCTATCAAAACTAGTCAGCTTGGTGTTCGGCAACCACAAACTTTAGCAGTCTCCTAAGAAAAAAGTTGGTCCTCGGCACTTTATTTATTTTTCAAATTTAGCACTGGTGGGTGCTCACATTATGTCCTGTACTTGGTGGAATTTTGGTTCTGCCCTGTAGAAAGGACTTGAACTATGAAATCCCTATATCGGGTGTTACTTCTACATGCGTCATTTTGGTCCACAGAATTCATACTTATTTGAGAAAGCCTTTGTACAGATTTCATATAATAAGTATGTACAATCCTCACTTTAGTATTTCTACACTGCTTTGGCTCTCCTCCTTAGTGGTGTGATTCTATTTCGTTTTTTTGATAAATTAAAGTTACCATGTTTTTGGTTTGTGTTCCCTATAAGCATAGAAGGTGAGAGCTGCCTTGCCCCGAATGGAATACTTTCAGCTATATTCATGTCACATACATTCTGTTGAGTTTTTACTGTGGCCAGCTGGCTTAAGTGAACCTGAGGGAAGCCAAAACTCTGTCCGTGCAAGTCTGTTTGCAATAGGAAATATTTTTTTTAAGAGGAAAAGTCTAAGTTTTATGATAGTTAAAAGAAATGATGAAAGAGACCACAGATCACTAAACTAAAATTATTTTAAAGAAATGAGCACATTTTTAACATAACATTTGTCTGGCCAGCCCCATTAGCACAGAGTGCCCCTGAGCAAAATGCTAAAAACATAGTATTTCCGCAATCCCCTTAGAGAAATCCTACTGCAAATACCAGATTGCAAAAAAGGCTCTTAAGTTACATGTACACCTCGCCACTTAGGGCTTTCTTTGTTTGTTTTGTTTTATTTCTACCTATATTTTCATGCAGGAGTGCTACTGTCCTAGAGAGGTTTGCATCCATAACTACTTTGGTGCAGCCATAAGGGGTCTGTCTATACATTCTTTCCAGCTGAAACCCCCAAGCTCTCAGTGAGGCAGAGTGATTGTGAGCTTGAGACCTTCTACAGGATCAAGTCGATTCTGTGGATTTGCTGCGCTCCCTGATGTGCTTTGACACCTAATTGCTTCTGATCTAAGAGTACAGAGTGAGAAGGTTGTTTGGACATGAGCTTAAAGGGGAATCTGTGTGTGATGATTTGTTCATGTATGCTGTCAGTGTTCCTGAAATGTTTGGCTGTGTTTCGCTAGACATCATAGACAGTAATTATAGTTTCCGGCGCAGTGATTGTATAGTACTGGGTATGAGTTGGTGTGGACCTTCTTTCAGAAAAAGACTACCTTTCATCATATTATTTTTTTCTGACAATATTGGTGCTTTAAATTCTGTCTTGCAGAAACAGTCTTTTTACATGTTAATAGATCCCTTAATACCATTACCCTTATAAATAACTACTGTAGGTCATTTTTTGTTCGCATAAAGTATCGTAACAGATTTGAATATTAAAGAGACTGAATTGTAAACAAATCTGAATTTCCTAGGTTTCACATTTTTAGGTCGATCCTACCAGACTGCTCATGCGCTGTCTGTTACAAGGTATTTTGGGATCTTACCAGGAACATTTTGGGGTTTTGGAGCCTGTCCATTGCTTTTACTTTATGCCACACTAATTTCTCTGCTTCTTATTCGTTGCCCATGCTTGCCAGTCTAGTGTTTGTCCTTTCCATGGAGCATAAGCTCATTACCATCTCTTTTTATTGGCTACCTTCTGTGCTTCCACTGCTTGCTTTCCAAGCAATACTTTTTTTTTATTTTGGGTTAAGCACTCAATGGGAGTGCATGTGTTTTCCAACTTCTCCCTCATGCAGTTTTCTTCCTCTGCACTCAGTTTTGCAGACACCTTTTTGCTTTACCTGTCCGCACTCCATGTTGTGCCCATAGCTTCTTTCCTGCCCATTCCACTATTGCCCTTTGTTTTTTGCAGAGGCCGCCCCCGCAGGGTGCTCCAGGGCCGGCGCCTTAACCCACACCAGGCCCCTGGAAGGAAAACCCGTTCAGGGCGGCGCCCTCAGAAGCGGGAACGCCCGTGTCGCACATCCTTGCGGCCCCCCGCTAGACTCGCCAGGTAGGCGCCTCGCCCAGCGGCCAATGGGGATGACTAGCCAGAGATGCTAAGTTGGGGGCATAAGAACACCGCACCCCGGTCCAGTTGGGATGCCGAACCGCAGGGTGAGGGGTCAAACAAGGAGAAGGGGGTAGCAACGGAGACTGCACTCGCCGCCCTGCCCCCGCCGGCTGGCAGGGCACAACAGAGACCAACATGGTGGCGAGTAGGGTCCTAACTCCGGGAAGGAAGCTACCCCCGAGCAGAGGAAGCGCAGAGACAACCCAAAAGAGAGAACGAACAAACCGCCAGTCCAAAGAGACAACAAAGTGATCCGCAAAAGGCCATATGACGTATGAATATGCATGTATTATAATAAAACTGCGGCCAACATTGCCACTAAGAGAATAAAACAGTGTTGGCTTACTTATTCGGAGGACCATCGAAGGTCCCAAGCATAGGGGTACATACGCACGAATGGGGCGCAGTGCGGGGGTTATCCTCCCCACCCTGCCCTCTGTGTTGCTTCCCGCCCACCTGTGCTCTCCTCCTTTCTCGCCTGCTGATTTTCCTCTTTGCTCCACCCTCAATGTTGGTTCTGCCCAACTCCATGTGTTGCTTTCCCCCATCCGTGCCCTCTCTGTTGCTTCCCCCACTGCACCCTCCCTGTTACTCCCCCACCTACTCCCTTTGTTGCTTATCACACCTGCATCCTTCCTGTTGCTTCTCCTATCCAGCCGTCCTTGTTGCACCCCTCCCACATATCAGAAAAAATGCTTTAGCACTACTTATTTTCTAATTTACAGATCCAATCTGTACAAAAAACGAAAAAAATTGTAGGTAGGCCCATGAGTGGTACACGTCAACATAATCACACAAGCTCTGCGTCATAGCTTTTTTTGAATTTTTTTTAAAAAAAAATGTTAGATATGCTGCAAAAAATCGGGGATGCTGTACAGTAAGGGTAAAAACCATTGGCAAAGCGAATAGGTTCCAAAGGTGAGATCTATTTTCTTTGCCAATGCTTATAAAACAATTATATTCCTAATCCACAAACAATTAAGGTGTCGCCCCTTCTCCTTAGCCCACCAGAGTTTATTATTGTGATAGGAGGTGGGCAATGCGGATGGGTGGGCTGTCGGATGTCACAGCAACCAGATAACGGTTTGTACTTTTCCACTGCTCAGTCACCAACTGCGGGTAATACCTTTCTGCCTCGGAACAGATCCGAAAAGATTACGAATATCTGTGTGAGGAAGCAACTAATTGAAAAGTGAAACTAATGTTGCATAAGCAAGTAGACCGGAGTAGTTCAGCAGGAGTGATGAGGAGGGCAATACAGGTAGGAAGTCAAACAGGAGGCGGGGCTATCCGCTATCCCATGGATCTTGTGCCAATACGTCTTTCAGTCCTGCGCAGACTTTCAGGGCAGTTTAGCACAGATTCCGACTCCCACCTTAAGGAAACCGCTTCTCAAAAGGTAACGTGCATCACTCAAGGGCTTCCCTTCTTCCAAGACCCTGCTTTTCTTCCACTGCTGTAACTTGAACTACAGAGGCCTTCAGAACGGTATCTTTGAAAATTGCCACCAGGAGGGATGGGACAATAAGCCTAAATTCCATATATTTCCCAGGGAACAACCTTGCTCCTCTGTTATCACTTGGTGAACAACACCAAATTAACCGTGAGCAGAGTAGAAGTGAGGAAAAAGTGGCATGGAGTGAGAAGAGCGGAGTTGATAGAACTGAGCTGGGTGAAAATAAAAAGCAAACTGCAAAATAACCCCTGCTGGCCACGCAACGGGGGAGCAAAATTGCACTACTAATTTTTTTCAAGACGTGGAAAAATAGGGGCGTATCGAAGGAGATTCTTCAAGTGTTCCAGCAATATGAAATGTGAAAGTGGTATAACATTAGCGAAATGTACACACTACAAAGAACTTGTAAAAACAGCCCATACAAAATGAACACGCCATTCTGCTGAAGTCATTTAAATATAATTGTATTCAGGCAAAATAACTGATTGTTAAATGTATTTTGTATAAATGTAAGAGCTTGAATAACTATGGTTCATGACCAAGTCGAAGATGATGGGCAAGTTCAATTAGCGTTATCCTGTGTCGCTGGCTCTTTTGTATACACCAGATGCGCAAAACATGTCTGTCTCTCCTAAATCATATATCACAATTATCCATGTAAAAAACATAAGTCCAAAGTTCTAAATAATAGCCCTTAAAATCTCAGATAAGTGCCCCAGCTGACTATTGCTGAGATACTGATTTATGATTCGTCACCGAATTAGCTTTTATAACCTAAGAATACATTTAAGTTTGAAAAGGAATTTGAAATCTGTTTCATAAATTAATGTCATGTGTTGGATCAACATGCTTCAAATGGCTGAAAACTATAACAGTTGCAAATGCATATATTCTTGGCCTGTGTTTACTGATCATCAGCGGAATAAATTGAAGCAGAGTGTTAAGTTTTATAAGTAACACATGCTGGCATGTGAGGACATTTAGCCGTTTTCTGTTCCTTCTCGTTTACGAGTGTGTTGACAGACAGCACAGATAGAAATGTAATTGCTCGGACTATTTAAAATGTTTTTTTTAGACTTTCAGGGTTTAAGCAGCGGGTAAAGAATGTTTGCAAAAAAGTACGTTCACTTTTTGGTATCGAGTTTTCACACTGTAATAAAAATCACATTTTCAATTGGGTTTCATAAAATGTGAGATCTATAAAAAGTATGAGATACGAACGGGCTTGTATTTGTGCATCGGATATATAATATGGTTCTCTGCAAAATGAGGGTGTTTCCTATTTACTTTCGGAATTATAAGTTATGTAATGCGCATTAGGTGGTCTGTTTAAGATTTTTTTTGTTTTCTAAAGCAAGTCAGTATCTTACACAAGCTAAGAGGGTCACATATGCTGAATCATATACGGTGTACATGCAATTTCTTCTATGAAGTAAGAATTTAATCTACCAGACTGGAAAATATGCAAAATATTTCTAAAAGTAAAAAAATTAACGTAGTAGAATGCGTACTCGCATCCTCCCCGAGGCCACTTTAAATGACCTTGTTAATGGCCACACCCACTGCTTCATCTTTTGCCCTGGTTAAGTAGGCCTCATAATTGATCTTTGGAGCAAATGTTGTAGTTCCTAGGTGCTCACCAGTTGTTGATCCAGGGCGTGGTAAAGGGTAAGCCCCATGCCTCCGCTTTGTCTCAGTCATGGTAGAGCAAGATGTATGTTTTCAAACTCCAGGCATTCCCTCATTCTATTTGGGAACTGTTGGTGTTTTTCTATTTTTTATATAAAGGGCGCAATTTAATCAGAAGTATACAATACTGTGTTTGTGCTCTATGATGAGGGCAAGGCATCAGTGGGGGTCTCTCTGTACTGATATGCATTTTAACTCCCTAAATTTCCAATGATTATAACTTCAGAGTGGAACTACTAAGATAATGAGAAAAAGATTGTGTCGTTATAAATTGAGTGCATCTAAGTCCTGGTTTGAAATTTTACACTTATCAGAGTACTCACTGAGCATCTGCTACTAGAGCATGACAACAAAGATGGCAAGCGTAGCATCAAACTGTCTCGTGGACCCTAGCAGCACCTATGCAAAAAGAACAGTTGATGGACAGAATGCAGAACAATGTCATACATTCACTCCAGTTCAGCGATCTGGGCCTAAATCCATCGTTTTTTTGCTCACCATGCCATTCCAGTTTGGACCCAGACATATGCAAATCAGTCTTGACCCTGCGCCCAGGCTAGCTTGATTCCAGTGGCACAGAAAGGGAACCCACGACTGGGCATACCCAGAAACTGGATGCTCGTTTCCAGTCCAGGGAGGAACTGGCTTGGCAGTTCAGTCTGGACTGTGCCCATGAGGCACAGGGTCAAGACTGATTTACATATGGCTGGGTCTAAACTGGGGTGGCATGTTGAACTAAAGAACTATGGATTTAACCCAGATCTCTTGACTGGAGGTGAATGTATGATTTAGTCAACATTCCGTCCTTCATTTGTTTGCATAGCACTTTTCACCCTAAGTGGGATGAGTATGCCCAGACGTGGGTCCCTTGCTCATTGTGCCATTGGAATCAAGCTAGCCTGGCTGATGAAGGGTAATACCCAGAACCGGTCCCAGGATGCTTGTTTCTGGTCCAGGGAGGACCTGGCTTGGCAGTTCGGCCTGGACTGTTTCCAGGCACAGGGTCAAGACTGATTTGCATATGGTGAGCAAAAGAACAATGGATTTAACCCAAATCTTTTGACTGGGGGTGAAGGTATGATTTATTCAGCATTCCGTCCTCCATTTGTTTGTGTAGCCCTAGCAGCACCTATGCTATGAGACCTTCCCGGTTAAAGGCTGTGGGACCACTTAGGATATGTTGTTTCTAGCTCCGTCGAGTCAGAGAAACGAGCAGCGTTATTTATATAATTTCACAGCCCTGAACTAATCTGTATGATCTGCAACACACAACTAAATAGACTGCTTCTCCAGTTTAACAGATAAGATGAGTTTTCAAAATTTCCTGCCAGTGATGGTAGCTGCTGCCTTATATCTTAATTCATAGTTTTGTATAGTATGATCCTACCGGGACGAGGCTAAGAATGGACTAAGAGTGGATTTATTTATTTTATTTATGGGGTTGTACCGCGCTAGAATCGACTACCGAAGGAGTATCTCTGCGCCCTTGCAAAAGACAGACCAAGAGTGAAGAAGAAAAGATCTAGGGAAGGTGCTGGAATTGAAACAAAAAAGTTTTTAAGTTTCAAGTTTAAAAATGTGTATAGCGCACTACTCACCCAGAGGGTCTCAAGGCGCTTGAGGGAGGGGGTACTTTACTTATTGAATATCCAAGTTTTTAGTTGTTTTCTGAAGGAGAGGTGGTTCTGTGTAAGGCGGAGGTGGGTGGAGAGAGAATTCCAGGTCTTGGCCGCTAAGTAGGAGAAGGATCTTCCTCCCATGGTGGATCTTTGGATGCGTGGAATTGCGGCGAGGGCTTGATTGGACGATCGTAGTTGGCGGGTGGGGGTGTAAAAGGACAGGCGCGTGTTGAGGATTTCGGGTCCTAGGTCGTAGAGGGCTTTGTGTGCGTGGGTGAGGAGGTGGAACGTTATTCTCTTGTTGACTGAGAGCCAGTGGAGGTCTTTCAGGCGACCGGAAATGTGAGCTTGGCGGGGGATGTCTAGGATGAGTCTGGCCGAGGCGTTTTGGATGCGTTGGAGTTTTTTCTGTAGTTTGGCTGTGGTTCCGGCGTAAAGGGTGTTTCCGTAGTCCAGTCGGCTTGTGACCAGTGCATGGGTGACAGTCTTTCTTGTTTCGATGGGCATCCAACGGAAGATTTTTTTGAGCATACGTAGGATGTTGAAGTAAGGTGATGAGACGGCGTTGACTTGTCTGGTCATCGAGAGAGAGGAGTCCAGGATGAAGCCCAGGTTACGTGCGTGGTCCTTCGGTATGGGTGCGGTTCCCAGGGCCGGTGGACACCATGAGTCGTCCCAGGCGGAGGGGGATGATCCTAGGATGAGGACTTCCGTTTTGTCCGAGTTCAGTTTTAAACGGCTGTTCTTCATCCATTCGGCTACTTCTTTCATCCCTTCGTGTAGGTTGGTTTTGGCGGTGTTTGGGTCTTTGGTGAGGGAGAGGATCAACTGGGTGTCGTCTGCGTAGGAGATGATGTTGAGGTTGTGTTGGCGCGCGATGGTTGCGAGGGGACTCATGTATACGTTGAAGAGGGTGGGACTCAGTGATGATCCTTGTGGTACGCCGCAGATGACTTCGGTGGCCTCTGATCTAAAAGGGGGAGGAGGACTCTCTGCGTTCTTCCGGCGAGGAACGAGATGATCCAGTCTAGTACTTTTCCTTGTATTCCGACGTTGCTGAGGCGTTGTATAAGGATGCTATGACAGACTGTGTCGAAGGCTGCGGTGAGGTCAAGTAGGATGAGGGCAGCTGTTTCTCCGTTGTCCAGTAGAGTTCGAATGTCGTCAGTTGCTGCGATGAGGGCGGTCTCGGTGCTGTGTTTGGCTCTGAAGCCGGACTGTGAAGGGTCGAGGGCTCTGTTGGATTCGGGGAAGGCGGCGAGCTGATTGTTGACGGCTTTTTCGATGACTTTTGCAGGGAATGGGAGGAGCGAAATAGGGCGGTAGATCTTAAGTTCAGTGGGGTCTGCTGTGGGTTTCTTCAGGAGGGCGCTGAGTTCGGCATGTTTCCAGCTTTCCAGGAAGGTAGCGGAGTTGAGGGAGCAGTTGATGATGTCTCGGAGATGGGGTGCGATAATGGAGTCTGCTTTGTTGAAAATGTGGTGGGGGCATGGGTCGGTTGGCGATCCTGAGTGGATGGTGTTAATCAGGCGGATGGTGTCTTCAGTGGTGATTGGGTTCCAGGCGCAAAGGTTGTTGGAGGAGGGTTTTAATTCGGAGGTGGGTGGGGTGGACTGGTCTCCCAAGCTGTTATGTATGTCAGCGATTTTGTTGTGGAAGAACGAGGCTAGAGAGTTGCAGAGGTCTGGGAGGGAGTGATGTCGTTGGTGCCGGCGGTGGGGTTGGTAAACTCTTTGACGATGTTGAATAGTTCCTTGCTGTTGTGGGTGTTGTTGTTGAGTCGATCCTTGAATGCTGATTTCTTGGTGGATCGGATCGGTTGGTGGTGTTTTCGGTGGCATTCTTGAGGGTGGCTAGGTTGTCAGTGGTTGGGTTTTTTCGCCAGGTTTTCTCGAGGGTGCAACAGATCTTCTTGGATTTCTTAAGGTCATCATTGAACCCGGGGGCTTTTTTGCTACCTTGCTTGGTTTGATTGTTTTTCAAGGGTGCTATTTCGTCAGCGCTGTGGGTGATCATTTGTGTGAGGTTGGTGGCTGCTTGGTTTGTGTCCGATGAATTGGTAGGAGAGTTTTGGTGGAGCGATGTGAAGAGCTGGTCGGTGGTGATTTTGTTCCAGTTTCTGCGGGGAATTGGTTGTGGGTGGTTGTAGGTCGTAGTCTTTTTGTAGTTGAAGTGAACGCAGCTGTGGTCCGTCCAATGGAGAGCTGTGGTGTGATTAAAGGAGATGTGCTTGCTGGAGGTGAAGATTGGGTCGAGCGTGTGCCCGGCATAGTGGGTGGGGGTGTCAACAATTTGTTTGAGTCCGAGATTGGCGAGGTTGTCCAGAAGGGTGGTGGTGTTGCTGTTGTTGTTCTTTTCCAGGTGGAAGTTGAGGTCTCCTAGTAGAATGTAGTCCTCGGAGGGGAGGGCGTGTGGGCTGATGAAGTCAGTGATGTCTTGGCTGAAATGTGTGCGGGGTCCTGGTGGCCTGTAGATGAGGGTGCCTTGGAGTGTGGTCTTGGGGTCGGTGTGGATCTGGAAGTGAAGGTGTTCGGCGGCTGTGAGGTTATCGTCGGAACTGGTTGTGATGCGGATGGTGTTCTTGTGGACGATGGCGATGCCTCCTCCTTTTTGGTTGGTGCGGTCTTTTCGGATGATCTTGTAGCCGTCCGGGATGGCTATGGCAGATTCGGGCGCTGATGAGGCGTTCATCCAGGTTTCTGTAAGAAAGGCGACGTCCGGCGATGTGGTGTCGAGTAGGTTCCAGAGTTCAATGGCGTGTCTGTGGACCGAGCGGGTGTTGAGCAGGATGCACTTCAGGTGGTTAGTGTCGGAGCTCTGTTTGGAGTTTGTGGATTTGGTGTGGGTCTTGATGCAGGCGAACTTGCAGGAGTGGCAAGTGAAGGGTGCATGGGTGTGTCCGGGGGCGGCTTGGTGGCAATCAGGAAGTCGGCTGGGGTTGAGTGCTAAGAGGGTTGCGGCGTCGTACGTTATGCGGGAGGAGTGGATTTTGCGGGGGCCAGGGGGTCTGGCGCTGGGCGTGGTCCAGGCGCGGACGGGCTTACCTTTTGGCGCACCTTCGGCGCGCATGGGGCGCGTCCACTGCGCGTGAACGCTGCACGTTAGCTGTTCTGACATAAGTGGAAAGTGGAGGGGGCGGAGCGAGGGAGGAGCAGCTGGGAGGCGGGAGCGGGGTGGAGAGGACGGGCTCCGAGGCACAACAACAAAATGGATGGCAGCGAAAGCAAAACCGAAACAGGTTGGGGCACAAAGTGGGATTACGCTGTGGGCAGTGGCACCGGCATAATCAGGCACTAATAATTATTTTCTGTAATGCAATGCGAGCGCTACAATAATGCACCAATGAGCAATAGAGCACTATGAGATTACAATGCACAAATGAGCAATAGAGCGCTATGAGATTACAATGCACAAATGAGCAATAGCAGTTTCCTAAAAACCAAATGGTCCGTACAATGCCTGAGGGACTCTGGAAGTTTATTCCAGAGGCATGGTCCAAGATAGGAAAGTGCCTTTCCACCTTGTCTCGCCCTTCTGACGGTGGGGATTTGAAGAAGGGACTGATTACTGGAACGGAGGGTACGTACTGGGTTGTAAGGGGCAAACTTATCCACCAAATACGCAGGGGCCAGGCCGTGTATGCCCTTATGGACAGCACAGCAGGTCTTGAATTTGATCCGTTGACAGATTGGCAACCATTGGAATTTTTCCAGCAAAGGGCGTGATGGAGATCTAGGTGGAGCATTTAGAACTAACATTGCGGCAGTATTTTGTACCACCTGGAGCCTACTAAGTAAGCTATCATTTGCTGAAATCAATAGTCCGTTACAATAATCCAGGCGGCTGAGCACCAAAGCCTGAACAAGGGTTTTCCTGGTTGTATCTGGTAGAAGGGGAAACACTCTTCGGAGTGGCCCTATTATATGGAAACAGGACCCAGCTGTTTGGTTTACGTGTTCTTTTAGAGAGAGACCTTGGTCTATCCGAACACCCAGGTTTTTTACCACCTGATTAGGGCTGGGGACGGGGCCTAGATCAATGGATGCTATACAGGGAATCTTATAAAACATTAGAAAAGGAAGAAACTATCGGAGGTGAACTAAAGGGCTGAAGTTATAGCGTGATCCTGGAGCTCACCAGGGTTTAGGATGATAGATGAAAAGGTGACTATTTAAGGGCAGTGGAGAAGAAAAGGTCGTGGTCTAGATAGATGTCAGTAGAGCAGTGTTTCGGTCGTGGCCTGATTTTTTGTTGGGTTGTGAAAATCCAAGCAATAAATAAGAGTGCCTTTAAATGCTGTGTTTATCTTGTCACATTTGCTACGTATCAGTGATCGAGGTAAAATTTTAGGCTATGTCTTCTAACGAATTGCTGCGTATATTTTTAACATCGGGATTGGTGTTTACAAACTCCTCTCGCTTTACACTCGGAGAAAGAAAAGTACAGTGAATTATGTGACCGTCTTGCTAGGGTACTGAGAGTGCATACGGAAATGCTGTATGGTGGAATTTTTTTGTAACACAAAACACTTTGTAAGTACCAGTAAATGAAGTGAACACATTTAGCAATTCAGAAAGCAAAACTGAGGCTCATTTTTTGTAATTCTGAAGTGTAATTGAAACAGATTTTAATATGATCAGAACAAATGAAGATGCTTTTTCTTGGTGATGCACAAATGATAAATATTCCCTGAAACCCGATTTCCACATATTATAGTTTGTGTGCACTATGGTAAAACTGTATGTACAAATTCAGTGGTCATTTCAATAGAAAATGTGCTGTCTGTAAATGGCAGTGCCTCACCACACGATTTAGTTACATCAAAAAATCACCCACCTCATGTCCAATAAGCTAGGTCTGTAATGAATGTCATGCGAAAAAGTGGGTTGTGTATCTAAAAAGTTTGAGAAGCACAGCAGTAGAGGGTAAAAAGTATGGGGCCTTCTGGTGATAAGACATAGTTGGTTTGGGCTTTCCTATGCCGATGAATGTTAAAAAAAAGTTTTTTCTAAAGGTGGAAATGTAGCATCCAAAGATGTTGAGTTTCATAGTGAGGTAGAATGGTTGATGATGATTGGGGCTATCTGCGTTATGCAGTTAGCTTAACTTGAAAAGAATTGAGTTGAACCTGCTGGAGAGCAAGTAAAGTTGGAGTAATCAGCTCAGTTGTCCTAATCCCTGATTTCAGGTAGGCAGCAGAATGAGTGTTCTCCTTTATGAATGCATAATCGCGTTCAGGGAGACGAACAAGAAGAGCATCATAATAGTGTATTTGCTATTAGTCAAGTTCTGCTCTAGAGGCGTCAGTCGCTCTCTAAGCGGCCATGGGGTTTAAAAATCATAAGACGTGAAGGTATTCCACTGACCACATCGTGTTTTGTAGTTCTCCTGCATTTAACAGCGAGAAATATTTCTTCTGCCTGTGGATATAGACTCCCAAAGATTTAGGAGATAAAGCAATTCTCGTCACACAATGATCTCATTGACATTGTACACCTTAAAGCTAGTTTATTGGTTTAATGATAAAATATTGTGTAATGTACCTGATGCAAAAACCTGTGTACAGCCTGGTGAATGGTAACAAGTTCCAGCAAAACAGGGCAGACTCTGACTTTCATCTTTCTCTAACTTGGTAAGATGGAAAATTAGGCACTATTGAGCAGTGGGAACATCTGTTACCACAAAGCACTTAAGTGTTTTACGGCATCTATTCTTAATGTAATAGTTATAAAGTGCATATTTAATCACATTTAAGTATTCCACTTCACTTGGGTTTCAAACAACCCTCATATGGTAGACCGGTGTCATACCCTCATCCTTAGATGCCTTAGATAAGGATTTGTTTTTTTCTATCATTAATCACTTTGATTCATTCTTTTAATTTCTTGTTCTCCACTTTGAAATGTCAACTTGTCTAGTAACCTGAGAAATCACATGTTCCTAAAATGATAAATTGGTTGCAAAGGCAACAAAAAAAAAATCCCTTCCTTTTGTCTGTTTTTGTTGAATTACATCAATTTCAAGGTCTGCACAGCATGCAAAAGAGCAGGTCATCTTTCCATGTCAACAGAATTAGTGGTGCTTCATGCTGTTGAGGCCGGCCGGCCCTTGTACCAAATGCTGGCGGTGAAAGTACTTGTGGAGATTGTGAGCACAGTGGAAATATTGCCAAATAACAATGGTGAAAATAGCACCTCTGATTCGTTCCTAATGTAAAACTTGGATTGCAGAGAAGTTCCATAAATATCTTCAAATTAAGACCTAGACTGTGAAGTCTGTCAGACTATTTTCAGTGTGTGGTATGTAGACTTCCAGCTGGGAGTGGTATAGAACAGTAAACTTCGAAGAAAGACTGATAGAGGTTGACACCTGAATGAAAAACAGTCACCTACATTTATAGCTGGATAACACTGGCATACATTTATGAGAGAACAAAGACTGGCTCTACAAATGCTTTTTTGCAGAAGGAATTTTGATCGCTACTGGGCTACTCATTTTTCAAAGCACCCTTCCCAGACAGAAACCAGCATTTTCCAATTTGTACGCCCAGGCAGAAGGATAAATCATTCTCATCCCATCTCCCTTGGATTATGATCAATTGTATGCCATAATGCTCTTATTTGATCCCTGGGCCCGTCTCAATTTAAGTACCTGAATGGACCATACTTATATAGCCATATTGATCCATGTAAACTAAAATCTAAAAAAGGCATTTAAGAACATTTAAATCGCAGTCCATCGAGAGTTAAAATCTAGCATTAAGAAACTGACGCAGACTGACCCATGTAGTTCACTATTCATCTCACGTTACCTAAAACCACAAATTCATGTTACCCCTTTAAGGCTATTTGTGAATTTTGTGCCACTATGCACCCAAATGCAAGACTTCAACTCCCTAATGCCTCATGGCCCATTTCGTGAAAATAGAGAGCGATAGCCACCCTCCATTCTAAACAGCACTTGTATGTTGACACTCGGTATAATGTGCTGATAGCCCGTGCTCACTACGCCACTGGATTCAAGCTATCACGGCTGAATACAGCTGATAGCCAGAAACCGGTCATAGGATGCTTGATTCCGGTCCAGGGAAGACATGGCTTGGCAGTTCGGGATGGACTGTTCCCATGAGGCACAGGGTCAAGACTGATTTGCATATGGCCATGTCTGAACTGGGGTGGCGTGGTGAGCAAAATAACGATGGATTGAACCCAGATCTGAGACTGGGGGTGAATGTTTTGCCAATGTGCAACATTCCGTCCATTACCTTGTGTGTTTTTTTGATTTATCAACAGCAGCAAAATTGACGTAATCCTAAAACCACAAGCCACCGGTAGCTTAA
This sequence comes from Lissotriton vulgaris, assembly GCF_964263255.1. Taxonomy (NCBI): domain Eukaryota; kingdom Metazoa; phylum Chordata; class Amphibia; order Caudata; family Salamandridae; genus Lissotriton; species Lissotriton vulgaris. Next base: position 735,323,628 of record NC_141698.1, read on the forward strand.
AATGGAGTAGCATGAAACAGTACAGTCTGGACCTGTGCCGTTTTACTGTTGGTTGAACTGTAAAACCTTTCACTTCTTATGACCGTCAATAATGCTCCCGCCATTGCCATCTTTGACGATAACAGCTACCACAAACCAATTACACACAACTGCGGAGCTTCTCCTTAGGCTCTCTGTATATCCTATGTTTTCTGCTCCTGCCTCTGACTTGTGCGCTTGGCACACAGACTGTATTCATAATTACTTGAAAAGTGTTTGGCAGACTTGCACCACTTGAAAACGGCACGTGTTGCTACTTAATGTGACCTAATGATTGTGTAGTCTTGCAATTTGCATTTTCATATGTTCATCATAGACATTCCAGACAATATCAATGTATAATCTCAGATGTCAACAACAGTATTCATTTATTAAAATATATGGCATTGTGAGGCATGTTTTACAAATGCTAGTTAATATATTAGGAGTATTTGTATAATTGCTTGATAGACCGTCACCAAGCTAGGGGACACTCTACTTAAAATCCATTGACTATTTCAGATCATACTTTTAACTGAGTCTAAAAGTTAGTTCCATGTACAGGGCTCCTATAAGAAAAAGAATTGTTTAAGGTCCGCGAATGCATAGAAAGTCAGTAAATATCCCGGTGTAGAGAATTTGTTATTATGGGGTCAGTGGTATACTGATCCTACGGTATTCTATTATCAATAACCTATCAGTAACCAGTATAACTCCCACCAGGGAGCTACGAGTAAACAGATATGTAAGGAAATGTAAAAAAGAATTCAGTGACAAAACATCCAGTCACTACACACATGCTGCACTTCTCAGAGTACCGTAGGACACAACTCAACCCCCCCCCCCCCTTCCCCCCCAAATAAAAAAAACTCCTTATCTGCCGGTGTAGCAGCATTAGAAATTACATTTATGGAATGTTATGGGGCAATGTTGTGTTTTTGAGAGACCAAGTTTGAAATACTTTTATAGTTTCTCTAAAATGTACTGAGGAGGGTCTTTAAAGGAGTTATACATATGCTGTTCTCCAGTCTTGACATAGAATCTGTTGCCTAATCTGGTAAAGTGAAAACGTAACACAGGTGATACAGAACCCTGTAAAAGCGAATAGGGTAGAATCCAAACTAAACCGTTTGAGGTAGATTCACAGTCCTTACTAGAAGGAAGCACAGCAAAAGCCAAAAGATCTGAAATGTTGTGTGTGGCCAGGGCATATGTGAACCTATTACTGCAGTAGTTCTTGAAGTGATTACAATAAATATGTAATAATTTAGCCTCTTGTACATTACTAATTCTTTGTCTCCGAGTAGCTTGGGTTTTGCTGGATTCCAGGATATAGCAGGTACACATGTTCTTAATGGGGCTGATGGGTTGAGCTGCTGTCTTCAAGGAAACCTATGAAGTAGATTTAGCTGGGTTCTGAGATGGATAGGCCTCCACTGAGCGCCAGCTGGATGCTCCCTGCCCTCTGGCCCGACGTTGGCAAAGTCAGGAAGAGAAGGACAGGCTCGGGGGTGGAGGAAAGCGTGAGGAGCCAGGGGTAGTAGAAAGAACAAGAGCAATCGCCCACATGACAGACGGCATGATGCCTTGAGGTACTTCCATGAAAGTGTATGTATGTATGTATGTATAGGCATTTATATAGCGCACTACTTACCCGTAGGGTCCCAAGGCGCTTCGACCGCTGCGAAACCCTTCCTGGCTTCCCTGAGAGATGGTCCCTTAATGGGTATCTCCAGGGTGAGACCAGGCATCCCCGGCGGTCTGGTGGGGCCGTTAGTGAAGATGAGGCAAGCTAATGCCCAGAGTTGCCGAGTGTGATCGCTGATCAGAGTGGGCACCGAGGCGAGAGAATTATCTAGTCCGCTGACCCTGGTCCAGAAACCTGCCGCGCCGGGAATCGAACCCTGGTCCCGGGCCGTCCTCTGCTCTCGGGTCTGCCGCCTCTAACCAGTGAGCCACACTACAGTGGTGAGGCGCCTGCTTTAATAGGGTTTAGTATATGAGGATTGTTGCTAGAATGTGGATTTATAGCTTGCTCTACTAAGAGTGGCTAGGCTGGCCGGCTTCTAAGAGGGGTAGGATCAGGTCAGGCTGTGCGCTGGGGAAGCTCAGAGGGTCCTCTCGCTACAGGCTCTACGTCCATAATGTACTCAAGCTGGGTGTGCTGATAAGCAGCCCCAGGGCTTTAGTGACTGAATCAGCTACCGGGGGCTAAATGCACGCAGGCTGGTCAGCTTTCACAATCCACTTTTCAGGCTGTAAATCACAGATTCGAGAAGTGCAGCCTCCATTTTGGGGAGAGATGTAGCTGCTTGTTTGTACTTAACAACAACGCTGGGTAAAATGGAGTAAAAGAAAATAAAGATAGGACTTGTGTACCTTGATACCAGCAGAGGTATTAATCAGTCTGTATCACAAATAGAAGTCAACAGAGGACTACACCAAAGGGAAGGTGGTATAGAAATAAACAGAGGACTAAGGTGTCCAAGGTTTCGTCACACAGCGACCTAGGACTTCACTCCAGGCTGAGACTACATGGCAGCCATCTTGGAAGGGGCAAAACACTGCTAGGACTTGAAACTCTCTATTTTCACTCATCAGTGAAGCAGAGAAGCGGGGCAAAACTTTGCTAAAGTTCGAAACTATTGTTTAGATGGTAAGCATTAGTGTGATTAAATCTTGAGACTACTGGCACGTGCTTAAACCATAGTAATTTTAATCTCAGGCACTGATTTCCGCCAATAAATCTAGGGTTCACTACATACAGTATTAAGATCTGAATTCCCTTTAGTCTTTTAGCCTATAACAATGGCAGGTCACCACCTAAAACCGGAAGGAAGGAACTCATACTCTAAAATTTACCCTCCCACGATCTCTAAAAATGCCTCCAAAGCCTTTAAACATAACCTTCTCAGAACTAATCCAGAAACACTCATACTAGACCCATCCTTTAACTTAAAAAAAGGCACGCTTATTAACGACTTTATTTTCTTTACTACTAAAACGGCCAAATGGAGAAGTGCAATAAATAACCTACTGAAAATACAGGAATCTAAAAACATTCCATGTGGAACTAAGCTGCTCATTACACCCTCAAGAAAACTTAGGGCAACATTTAACATAACATGCTATAAAAATGGCACGTTTCTCATTCAAGCGGGCAATAAAGATCTGGAACGCTTTGACAAATTTTTATCAATATTGAAAAATCACGCCCTCAGCAGCTCCAATTTAAAAAGAATCCTTTCTGACATAAATTCCCAAGCCATCACCGTCCTACAGGGGATCATACCGGCTATGGCTGAAACTGACTGGGAGAGGGAGTCTCATCAACCTACTCAAATTATATCGATTGATTGCAGCATCACCAATGATGAACCTCAAACACTGCATCAGGAAACCAGTAACATACAGTCCAATGCTAACGGTAGCGCTTTTGCGCTAATCAGACTAAACACCAATACTGTACCCCAATTGTTAAATCAGGAGGTAAATTACTCGAGTGACAGTGAAACTGAATCTGCCAAGGCTTTAGAATCACAGCAAACTGATCTTACTTCGGCATTTCAAACTGTCTCACTAAATGTTGAACAACATCCATGTCATGATTTCAACAAAGCAGAAGTCAGGGAAAACAACATACATCTAGCAATCGTTCCTTCCCCTCTTGTCTCGAACTCCCATCCTACCCCTAGCACTGATCTCAACCAACTATTGGGAACAGCTGGCAGGGTGGAAATGTCAAAAGTAGTTAAAGGTATTGAGAGTGGTGCATCGGTGATCCTCAAAGGGAGTAGAGCATCTGTCTCTAAACACATAATAACATGCTGAGATCCTGCTGTGGTAACAAAAGCAAATCTTCCTAGAGAGACTCCCACACAACAGCCAGCTAGCATACCCTATAGACTAGACTCTGAAAGGATCAGAACCCCACAAATAAATAAGGATATTATAAACATTGGCTCGCAATCTAGCAAGACTCACAAAGCCATGCTCGCCGCTATTAAAGATATGAAAAACCTGCTGTGCTTGTCGGAAAAATGGCTTGCAAAAATGGAGGGCTTTCAATCCTCCTCCATTGAAACTCAAATTAAACACCATTCCACCCCAATGGCGTTTTCTAACAGAATTTACCGCCCACGCCTGCAACTCAACTATCAGACTGATAGTGAGATATTATCCATCGTGTCTACATATGAACCCACTCCTACCTCTCAAACTAAGTTAGGTGAGAAACATATCCAAACTGTCATAACGGGCGCTGGTAGAACGTCTCAGGCAAACAATAGAAGCATTAATACCAACAATCTTAGGAAAGTGTCACTAATGCATGTTGAAGCTATGCCACCTTCGATCAATGCGCAGAAAATTTTTCGGTGCATACAACTAAACTGTCAATCAGCAAATAAACAAGCGGCTGACATAGCTGATCTCATACGTAACCATGAAATTGACACAACCATTCTAACTGAAACTTGGCTTTCTGACTCTGTCGCCTTGCTTAGACCTATTAGTCCCTCCAAACTACCAGATTCTGAGGCAGGATAGAAATATCAGAAAGGGTGGAGGAATCGCTTGTATACATAGATCTGACATTTCCATCACAAAAATACAGGCTGACCCCTTAGAGTTTTGTGAATATCTAGGCATGTCCTTAAGAACATCAGATTACCAGAACTTTAAACTCCATGCACTCTACCACTCCCCGGGTACTAAGACCAAATTCATTGACCAGATGATAGAAATCATTACTCCTAACTCTATTCTGCAATCGAATGATATTTTCTTAGGAGATTTCAACATGAATTGGGAGGATCATGATGATAATCAAATCACCTGTTTGAAACCTTCCTAGATGAGCAATCTTTAGTCCAAGGATGTCATCTCCCTACCCACACCAAAGGTTCCACCTTAGATTGGATCGTAGCTAAAGAGAAATCGATCGAGAACATTGTAATCACACCCTGTGATTGGTCGGATCACCACATAATTACATTTGAAATTCCCCTCAGAAAAACAAAATCATCTTCACAAGCTATCAAACCCAAAAAATGGACCAGGGACACTAGAGGAATTAATATGGAAAGCATAGCAGCACGCTGCATAACAGGTTTGCAGCCACCCAAGAGCATGGTTGACGTTAATGACCTAACGCTGCACTATAACAAATCAATGTCCAGCATTATTGAGGACTTAGCCCCGCTAAAACTGAAAAGGGTCTCGGACAAAGACAAAAACCCGTGGTTCAATGGTGCCCTTAATGAAGAAAGAAGGTCACTGAGATTATCAGAACGTAAATGGCGACAACACCCTTCTTCACCTCATCTAATCCTACTGAGACAATCCAGGAAAGCGTATAACAAAAGCATTATTAAAACAAAAAAAGAATTCTTTTGGAAAGAAATGGATAATGCAGTAAATAGACCTAGGAAATTATTCGATCTACTTAAAGAACAATCAAATACATCTGCCAAAGCTGCTCCAGTCATTTCCAAAACAAGCTTAAATAGCGAAGACTTCTCAGTTTCCTTTACAGACAAAGCTATCACATTGGAGGATGAACTCAAAAAAGCAGCTGAAGACATTGAAATTGAGAATGGTATGGGGGATGAAGTTCAGGATGAACAAGAATCTGACAAACCTAAAAACAATGCCCGATGTCCAGATTTTATACCGGTTACTGAATTAGACATTTCGAAGATCATGTTAACCACTAAACCTAACAATCACTACAGCAATCCCTTACACGCAAACTGCTAGTCATCCATAAACCACCCGCTAATCCCGTCTTGGACTAAGGTCATCAATGCGTCATTATCCCAAGGCCAAATACCGGCCTGCTTAAAAACAGGGCAAGTCATTCCTCTCCTTAAAAAATCGACAGAGAACCCCTCAGCTCTAAACAATTTCAGACCTGTAACTAATATTCCCATGTTGGCCAAAATTCTGGAAAAATGTGTCCAACAAAAACTTAGTCTACACATCTCGGATTTCAAGCTGTTAAACGATTGCCAATCCGGTTTCCGTCCAAACCACAGTACTGAAACTGCAATTCTGCACATAGTAGATGACGCTTTACTGACTCTCGACCAGAATGAAACATGCCTCTTAATCTTGTTGGACCTGTCGGCAGCGTTTGACACGGTGAACCATGCTAAAATACGTGATCGATTGAAAACAGAATGGGAATTGAGGGTACTGTTCTAACCTGGTTTAGCTCCTTTCTTGAGAATAGATCGCACAAAGTTATCGTCAACCAAACCCTCTCAAACGCAACCAATAATACTATAGGAGCTCCACAAGGATCTACGCTATCTCCAGCACTTTTCAATCTATAACTAGAACCTCTAACGGAAATACTACAAAAAGCTAACATTGCTTTCCACATGTATGCTGATGACAGTCAATTGTACATCAAGGTCGCTTTGTCCGATGATATAAAGACAATGAACTTAGCGCTAACAAGAACCCTACTATGGCTAACCAAGAACCACCTGAAGCTAAATCCTCAGAAAACGGAATTCTGCCTGATTACACCCCAGAAAAGCAAAAGTATGATTGCAGAATGGTCCAACCTTGTCACTGCTCTAAAGTGCACTCCGAAGAATGTCGACTCAACAAAATCACTGGGTATCATTCTGGACAAAAACCTGAACATGTCCGCACACATCAACACAATGGCAAAAAACGCCTGGTTCCACTTAAGCTACTCGCCTAGACTAAAATCATTCCTAGATAAAGCAGACCTCAAAACAGCAGTTCAGGCACTGGTCATTTCAAGGATCGAATATGGTTGCACTACCCTGGTAGGGCTCCCGAAGATCTCAACAGCCCCATTGAAAGCATGCCTTAATGCAGCTACAAGGCTTATAACTGGCTCCAAAAAATTCGACCATATCTCCCAGCACTTGAAAGCCCTCAACTGGCTACCCTTCGAAGCAAGAATTCATTTCAAGCTGGCATGCATCACTCATAAAGCATTACACAAAAATTCTCCAGTCTACCTTGCTCAGAAACTCACGCTTTCTGGAGGGACCCGATCCTCCAGGAGCAAAGCTGATCTACCACTGAAACCAACTCGTTTCTGTAAGAAAAGAACTTCTGACTGAGCGTTCTCAGGGGCAGCACCGAGAATTTGGAACGCCCTCCCCCTAACATTAGAAGAATTCCATCCATAGCAACATTAAAAAAGGAGGCAAAATCGTTTTATATGAGGAAATTTCTCCCCTAAATGTTTACAGTGGATCGTCTGTTTATTAACCAGTCACGTGTGTTTAAATTTCAAGCAAGCAGTTCTCTATCCAGTTTTGGACTTGTATATGCGTTCTATTGTGGTTTTATTTTTCAAGAGGCTTTATGGTATTCTATCTGCTGACTAATATATATGTTTATATACTTTCCGGATGTGTAAATCTCATAAACCAGTAAGGTCGTGTATTTGTAAGTTTCTGACTGTTGAAATGCTCCTGTAAAGCGATCTGACACCCTATGCAGGGTCATGTTCGTGCTACAGAAAACACTAAATAAATAAATTTAAAAAAAAATGTGCTGTGGAATTGGTTGATGCACATATGAATACATAAAACGTAATGGTAAGAGTAGGACAATAGAAATCACACATCTTAAATGGTGACCAGAGTATGTTTAAGTAGAGGTCATTTTGTAATTGGGTGCGAGCAAAACAAAAACACTCCTTGCTGCCTAGGAGCAACAACCAACGAACCCACGGGATGCTTATAAACAATATCAACAAGGTTTGTAGCAAACCAAAGACAGTCTTCATTCAGTACTAGCTGAAATATAACATTTGTGACAAAAAAAATGCTATCTGTAATTTAATTTGAATACAAAGTATTTAGTACAGTTATATTTTTTACCTAAGTGCATAAATCATAAACCCAATAAATACATATACAGCACAGAGAGATACTAAATTGAATCAAAACCTACAATTCCATCTAATTATTACAGCTTAAATCGAATGTATTCAAGCCGTACACAAATCTTTGAATTTAGTTAATAGAATCAAGATCAATATTTCATTCAGTGAAGACAGCCAACATTGTTTCGTCCGTAATTTAACTTTCTGAAGGCTGCTAAATTAAAAACAATTGTAGTTGTTGAGAAAATCTTTAGCTTTGTTGACATCACTCATAGTGAAGTTAACACTTTTGTAAAGTACATAGCGAGGGTAAAAACAATTATGTAGATTGGCGTTTCCTTTCTTGTTTTAAAGGAAAGTTTTTGTAGCGTTAAACACAAGTGATGAACCAATAAAACATATGTCTGGAGTAATGTAGAGCAGAGTATTTATGAGTGTGAAAAGTGAGGTAGAAACGTAGATAAAGTGCAATAGATTAAGGTGGTTGTATGCGAACATACCATGTTAATCTTTAGTGTTGAAATAAACATATATATATATATATATATTTCACCAAAGTTCCTCTACATTAAGACATTAAGGAAAGCACACACTCCAACAGAATCGTTTTCACAGCATTTATTCTGTGCAAATAATCACCACTGACCACCACCAACGCTTTTCAACCTGCAATAGGTCTTGCTCTTACGGTATGAGAGTCCATCATCTCTTTTGTACGGTAAAACGGTTAAAATCACTCTGAACTTTAATTCCCATAATGCCTCTTAAAAGGCACTAATAGGATGAACTATAAAGTAAGAATGAGATGATGGACTCACATACCGTGAGCAAGACCTATTGCAGGTTGAAACACGTTGGTGGTGGGCAGTGGTGATTATTTGCACAGAATAAATCCTATGAAAACGATATATAGTCAAGGTTTACCATGAAAATGGCATGGTTATTTCTGAACCTCATCCTTGATGATGGAGAATTTGGTCCTAAAGGAGCAAAAAGGGGGGCTATGTTGCTAAAGTAGGGATGAATAGGTATTTAACATTTTAATAAGTATATGGCCTGATTCACAAAGGTAAACTTACACTTCTGTGCAAGTTTACTACTTTTTCGGTATTCTCAAAGGTAGACTTAGACAAAAGTCTAACTGTCCTACATTTCGGTATTAGCTAAGTAACTTACTACTAGTAAAGTTAGACTTTTGGTCTACGTTTGCCTTTGTGAATACTGAAAAGTAGTAAACTTACAAAAAAGTGTAAGTTTACTTTTGTAAATCGGGACCCATAGTTGTGACTTACTGGATAATCAAGGTTATTAGCCTGGTGAATATTATGTAGGCCAAAACTAAGGGGATGTAGTAGTCTTTTCAAATGAAACTGTGAACAATAAACAGATCCACTATTAAGAGACTATAAAGTGAACCAAAGGGGCCTGGAGTTGAATAATTTTTTTCTGTAATTGTACTTGAGTAAACCTATAGCTCTTAATAAGTACATTGACTGAAGGGGTCCTTGATAAGATCCTGTTGTGAAAAAAGGATGATGAATAATATGAAGTAAAAACCAATAATTCTAGTGACATGAGCTAAGTCAAGTCTGTTCTATCTTAATTTGGGGAGACCTCTTCAGATGCTTTAAGTTATGTCCGTGGATTTGCATACAAAAAAGACCTACCTTTGGTGAAAAAGGTATGGAAGCTGAACATAAATTCTTGTGGACCGTTAACTCAATCCTGTTACAGTTTGTCAAAAAGCGAGGAAATATTTGGAGAATGAATGTTTATAGCAAAAAGGGTGTTTTTAAAAAAAATATGAGCGTTCCTCCATTAACTAAGCAGAGAGTAAACTTATTGGTACAGGAATGTGGGGCGGTAAACTATTGTTTTTGTCAAATTGTCACCAGAAAAGCTTTATTCACGAAAGAACTTGCACATTTAAAATCTATAAATGTTGTTTCCCATAAAGCTAATCATATATCAAGCTGATAAAAGTCCTTATCTGTAGTAAAAAAGTTAAAGTGCATTCTGGTAAACTTACCCAACAGCATGACTCAAATGACGCAAGAGAGAAGTTTGGGGTTGAACCATTGTTTGTGGTTGTTAAAGAAAAATGTAGTGATGTCAGATGACGATGTGAGCGCCTTTTGCATTGTGAAAAGGGTGCCGTTTTGAAGGTCTTAGGTTGTAAGGGTAAATCATAATAAATTCGATATTGAGGACAGGTGACATTTGTATAAGTTTACAGAAAAGAAAGTGTGAATCAAGGCTATGTAGTACCAATTTAAAGAAAATATATCTATGTACTTATGTGAGGATAAGATGCCTCTGATGGTGTTTATTCAGTCTGAAAGGAAAATATGGCTGCCATATTGGGAAGTCATGGGTTCCGAGTGTTAATTACAAGGATGAAATTGGTAGAAAGTTGCAAAAATCGTGTATGAGATTGGAAACATCCCAACATTAGTTATAGGAGTTGAGTTGAACTCTCTGGGCCAGCAGTTCTACATAGAGGACAAAGAACAAGGGCAACAAGAGGTAGCCTTCTCTTGTTCCCCGCTCTGTTCTCACTGTAGTTGAATTAGTGTATACTGCTAATGCCATCTGGATGAACTGATCTCCTTCTCTCCTGACCCTCAGCACTGCTTTCAGAAAAGTCCATTCCACTCTATCAAAATCCTTCTCCGCATCGAGGGACTGCAGGAGCATGACATCTTTGCGTTTGCTAGCTATTTTAATGAGTTGTAGGACGTTTTTCATGTTGTTCCCCCTTCCTGCTGTTAGGTATCAGTCCAGCTGATCTGGATGAATCAGATTATTTAAATGGTGTTGCAATCTGTTGACTAATATTTTAGAGCATATCTTAATGTTAACATTCAGTAAAGAGATGGGCCTATTGGAGACGGTGTTCAGGGCCTTTCCTCGTTTTGAGAACTGGCACCCTCACCTCCGTCATGGGTGGCATGACTTCACCTCTCAGATCTAGGGCATTACACTATTTGTGTTAGCGGGAGCAAAGTCTGCCAGTGGCCCCTGTAGAAGGTCAGAGAGAACCTGTCATTTTGTCAGGGGCTTTGTATGGCTTTAAGGCGTTTTATGGCTAGACAATTATTCTCTGCTCTTATCGGGGCTTCTATATTGGCAACTTGTTCAGAGGTTAATTTTCAAAGTCTGGAGCTCTGCAGACATTGTTCAATAGCGATCTAATCTGTCGGTTCAGCCTTGTAAATGGCCTGAAAGAATTATGCAAACTCTTCTAACTTGCTGCGTTTCCCCATTCTACGTGTGACTTCTGGGGCTGGCCTGTAATAACTAGAATGTGGTATTGGCTACACCTTTTCTGCCACTTGACCACTAGTGGTTTCCCTATCTTGTTACCCCTTCATAATATTTGTATTAGATTTGTGCTAGAGAGTGTTCTGCTTTGATAATCTCTAGAAGTCTATGTTGGCCGGATTGTGTATTATGTGACACCATGTCTTTTTAGAGAGTTTTCTTACGGTTCTTCAGAGGATGATTCTCATACAATTCCAGATCACTGCTGCGCTGAATTCCCCTGTTTTGTTATGGAGTATGACATTTTCGATCTGGGTTTGTAGTACATCTTTAGTAACCTTATCCCTTACTGGATATTCATTTAACTGCCGTCTTAGTCATCCAACCTGATGTGTACTTCCCCATGACTGTTTCCCCCTAGTCACAGATCATGAAAGCTTTTGTGTCTGATGCATGAAATGCTGACTAATGCAAGTAGTCTCTCTCATCCTCATGTAGACGACACCAAATATCTACCAGACCCAGTTTGCCCAGAAAGTAGCACCCAGCTGCCTAAGGATCTTTAGTACCTCTCTTTTTGTTAATTAAACGATCCTTCCATCCAGGACCATTTTCCAATCCCCTTCCACCAGTATGGGGCCAGAGGCCAGTACTATTAGTCTATGTAGTGTGGTGGAGGAACTGTTCTTGACCCTGGTTTCGACCATAGATTGTCGCTACGGAGTACTGCAGCTCCTCTGCGAGCCATTAAGCGCAACCATCGACCCTCCTCATCTTTATAAACCTAGTCAACCAAAAACCCCATGTTTCTCTATTGGAATGTCAGCCCCATTTCGTTGAATATCGGCAAAGGAGTAGTATTGTTGGTAAGACTGATCTAACTAATTTATGTTTAAGGGGTGTGTCTCTTGGATAAAATTGATCTCTCCGTGTACGTTCGTAAGGGCCTGTTCGTAAGGGCTTGTAAATCCCTTGTTCCCTTAGCCAGGGAGTTGGGACCTCCGCAATTGAATGATGTCAATATAATATGCTTAGCCATGGCCGGAGCTTTTTTTTTATTGTGTGCCAAATGGATCCAGCCCAGCTTGTCACCTGTGTAGATGTCATCAGTCTTGTGTAGGGGAATATGCAAGCAGCTGCCTATTTACTATTTATTATTCCTATTGTTGTATGGTGATTGCAGAAACCGAACTTGTTCCATTTTAGCCTGCCATTGTGCAAAGAAAGGAATGTCTGTAGATTTCCAATGTTGCAAAATGATAGTGTGAGCAATAGACATTGAAACAAAAATAAAATGTCGCTCTCTGCACCTGATAAGCCTTTATGGTTTCTAATATATCCAAACAAAATGTTAAATGGGTCTGGAACAAGATTATTTCACAAACAGAAGACTAAAAAAAAGAAACACGCTCTTCCCAGAACAAAGAAAAGTTGTCGCAGGTGCTATTACATGTTCCAAGTCCCCCAGCCCATTGTTCTGGCATCTGAAACCACGATTAAACTAGGATTGAAAAAAGCTTATTAATTATTTTAGGAGTGTAGTAGAGATGCCACCTTGAAAAGATCTCTATCATTCTGAAGCTGGTAGTTTAAAGAGCTTAAACTGAATTAGGGGATCTCGCGTCACTCATCATTGTAATTTTCAAGCAGGTTTATTTTTCACTCTATAAAAATTAATAGAAACCAAGGAAACCTGCACTGTTGTGCTGCATTCACCTGTACCCGAGCTTAACATGCAACGTGCATTACAATCATTGCTTTATATTGAATAATGGGCAAAAAAGCTACTGTCTCTGCGCAAGCTCAACCCACTAGACTCGTGCCCAGCTAAGTCGATACATGAAATACACAATTAAGGTTTTATAGGGAGCTAAAAGTAACAGTAATAAGTCCAATTCACAAATGAATATCAACTTAATGAGTTTTCATTTCAATTTATTTCAGACTCTGCCTCAGAGAAAAAAACAATTCTGAAAATATTGTGTCCCAAATTTCTACCAAAGACAATAACAATGTTCCACATCATTACAAAGTGTTTCCACAAATAGTTACAATTGGATCATTTTTGAAGCACAATATTTTCAGCCAACACATTTCGCAGCAATACATGCTGCTTCGTCAGGACTGAAATGGCGAAAAAGAGAAAAATAACCGTTCATATACATTATATGACGCACGTTAAAATTAAGACACAATCTCCATATTGTGTGGCCATGTAGAAAATATAGTTTCATTTAATATCCTGAAATTTATACAATTGGTAGTAGTTATCTCAAATAATTGCCACTGAGCTTTAATGTAACCACGCCCGATAATATTGAGCTAAAGCATATCAAATATATTATAAAATCCTAGTGTCTCGAGTATATCCCTCTTACAGCACACTCCCATTATGTCAAAATATCACTAAAAATAAAATTCTAATTTTAGTACTAATATTCCAATTGTTAATATAATCTCAGAAACAAATCACTATAGGTGAAGCTGTTCTTACTAATTTATTGTAATGTTTGGATTGGATTGGATTTGGTTTTTGTATAGCGCGATAGCTACCCGCAGGCATCCTAGCGCTTAGCCAAATACAGGTGTGTGGGGCGGGTCAATTTTATCTGCTGAAGAGAAAGGTTTTTAGTTTTTTTCAAAAGTGCAGAAGGTTGGGTTCAGAACGAATAGAGATGGGGAGGGAGTTCCAGAGCCTTGCCGCGTTTGTTGAGAACATTCTTCCTCCACTCCTTTCTCTTTTGAACCTGGGTCTGATGACTTGAAAGGCATGGGTCGACCTCAGCTGTCTGTTGGGGTGGTAGGGGGTAATCAAGGTGTGGTTCAGAATTGTTCCTTTCCTCCAGTAGGCACGGTGGGCAATGCAAATGCTTTTAAAATTGATTCTGTCCTTTACTGGCAGCCAGTGGAGGGCTTTTAGTTCAGATTTCACTGATTGGCGGTGGGGAATGCGCAGAAGTGTGCGGGCAGCGCAGTTTTGAATCACCTGGAGTTTTTTCAGGGTTGATTCGGGGGAAGCTAGATAAAGGGCATTTCCGAAGTCCAGCCGGGAGAGGATTAGGCCCTGGACCATGATCTGTCTGGCCTTGAAAGGGAGGAGCGGCAGGATTTTTCGGATGAGTCTTACAATGCCCATGCAGGTGGCAGATAATTTGGTTGCCTGGTGTCCAAAAGATAATGTGCTGTCTAACCATATTCCTAAGCTCTTGATGGTGTTCCTGGCTGGGGGTGCTGGGCCTAGATCTGGTGGCCACAGAGACTCAATGGATGTTTGTGGGGAGTTACCCAGTACCATTAGCTCCGTCTTGTTGCCGTTTAGTTTCAGGTAGGACTGGCTCATCCAGGTACTTACTGCTTCCATGCAACCTCTGAGATCATTAGGACATGAAGAGGGATGATTCAGGGTAACCACCAGTTGTGTGTCATCCGCGTAGGACACGACTTGGACGCCGAAAGGGCGAATTATTTCTGCGAGGAGGTGCATGTATATGTTAAACAGTGTGGGGCTTAGGGACGAACCCTGGGGAACCCCACAACGGAGTGGTTTACTGGGCGAGCTGGTGCCGCCCTCGCAGACTCGGAATGAGCGCTCTGAAAGAAATGATTGTAGCCAGGCCGCTACTGTAGATGTTGTTCCTAGTTCTGAAATTCTGTGAAGCAAGATGTCATGATTCACAGTGTCGAAGGCGGCACTGAGGTCCAATAAGATAATGGCCGCAGTGCCGCCCTGATCCATGGTCGTTCTTGCTTCTTCTGTTATAGCTAGTAAAGCGGTTTCTGTTATGTGCATGGGGCAGAACCCAGTCTGTGATTAGTCCAGTAATTTATTTGCTTCCAGGAATTCTGTGAGGGATTGATTAACGTGCTTTTCCGTGATTTTGGATATCAAAGGTAGCAGGGAGATGAGGTGGTAATTCCCCGGGTTCATCTGATCTAAATTGGGTTTTTTCAAGAGGGCCTTGACTGTTGCCTGCTACCATTTTGGGGGGACAAGTCCTGAGGAAAGGGAATTGTTAATCAAGTTCAAAATGGTGGGCAGGATGGTAGGGGTAATTGTTCTGAGAAAATGAGCTGGGGCTGGGGCTGTGGTGGAAAGTTTTCTAGGGTGGTAAGTGGAGGTGGACTGGTGTCCTTCTGTTCTATTTTGGGGTGACGGGGTAAGCGGAAGGATGAGTAGATTGTGGCTATTTTGTTGAAGAAGTAGTCGGCCTGTTCATTGCAGCGAGTCTGAGCAGTTAGAGGGTCTGGTTGCTTATCGGGAAGTTTGAGCAGGCTCTTCGCGATGTGATATATTACTTTGGGTTTAGATGCTGCTTCGTTTATTTTGTTTTCGTAGAAGGTAGCTTGAGCTTTTTTTATGTCGTTTTTATACATTTTTATAGCGGCCCGATATTCATCTTTGCTGGTTTGTGAATAATCGATGCGCCATTTCAGTTCCAATCTTTTGTATTCTTTCTTAAGAATGCGCAGGTCCTGTGAGTACCAAGGAGCATTTTTTGGTCTCTGTTTAGGTTTGATGTCCTTCAATGGGATAGTAAGATCTAAGGAGGTGGTGATCCAGTTGTTGAAGTTGTCATTATTGATAATCGGATCGGGATTGTTTACTGGGACAGAGGCTTCCAGAGTGGTTGTCCACAGGTTGGTATTAAGTTGTGACTATTTGCGGTCCCTGCAGGAGGCGGGGGAAGGTTTAGGGCGTGATCCTGACGGTGCCCAGGTAAATGGGATCAAAAAGTGGTCCGTCCATGGGATGGGTACAGTTACTAAAGATTGGGTCCAGTAGGTGACCTTTATCGTGGGTGGGTTGCAGCACTCGCTGGGAGAGTTCTAGTGCCTCCAGATTGTTGCGTAGTTCGGCGGCTGCCAAGTCTAGGGGGTCGTCTAGGTCCACATTCAGGTCGCCTAATAAGGTGTAATTAGGTGAGGAGCAGACACCATTGGCTACCTCCGGTGCGAGTTGGTTTATAAAGTTAGTCGGAGTGCTTGGTGGCCGATAGATAAGAGTCCCTGAGAATGTGCATGTGGGGGAGAAGTCCAGCGCGAAAGTGAGGTGTTCGCAGCTGGATAGGATAGATGGAGAGGAGCGGCAGGTGTAGCAATTCTTGTAGATGATAGCTATGCCGCCGCCTTTTCCAGATGAACGGTCGACCCGAAGTATTTGGTATCCTGCAGGGAGTGCTTGAATGACATCGGGGTCATGTTTCTGTGAGAAAAAATGCATCGGGTTATTTGTCGGAGATTAACAGATATTTCTGCAGCATGTTTAGGGAGAGACCTGCAGTTCAGCAGGAACATAAGGTATATGGGGGGCGGGGGGTGGGGTGTTGTTGGGCAACTTTGATACGTACACAGGCAGCAGAAGAGTTTTGTGGTGGGATTCCAGGATGCGAGGCAATGGTCGTTGATGGGGCCTCGTAGTTGATGTAAAGTGCTGGAGGAATAATGGATGTATTTATTTTGGCCAGCGGTCGTGGCCCCTGGTCCCGGCCTGTCGTGGACGGGCTTGCCTTTGGCGTGCCTTCGGCGCCCCGCCGGCGCCGCCGCTGCGCCCGTCCGCTGCGCCTCCTGGGAAGGGGAATCATTTTATAGTGGCGAGGGCGTGAGGGTGGGAGGGGCATAGCCCTGGTCAATTTGCTCGTATTCTTTACCCAAGATGGCTGGCCCGGAAATACTAATTCGGCAGGTGAGCCGAGGCTCAATCGAGTTCTCGAGGGGGGGCAGGATCCGCTCTCACTCAGCGGCGATCTGAATGTAAGTGGCAATTTGAAATTAATATTTTAAAAGTGCAGTTTCTCCAAGTAGACGATCTCTTGGTGCGAGTTTTAAAATAATAGTAAGCTTTTTTAAATCAAGCGGCAAAGTTTAAAACAGTGTCCCGGCTTCCGCCTCCGGACCAAAACAACACACCACACTCACTCGTAGTCAGTGAGGATGTGGTGAATTTAGATGTTCTTTATAGTGGCGAGGGCGTGCGGGTGGGAGGGGCCTAGCCCTGGTCAATTTGCTCGTATTCCTCACCCAAGATGACGGGCCCGGAAATACTAATTCGGCAGGTGAGACGAGGCACAAACGAGTTCTCGAGGGGGGCAGGATCCGCTCTCACTCAGCGGCGATCTGAATGTAAGTGGCAATTTGAAATTAATATTTTAAAAGTGCAGTTTCTCCAAGTAGACAATCTCTTGGTGCGAGTTTTAAAACAATAGTAAGCTTTTTTTAAATCAAGCGGCAAAGTTTAAAACAATGTCCCGGCTTCCGCCTCCGGACCAAAACAACACAACACACCACACTCACTCGTTATTCTTGAATTTTTTATATGGTCTTCCTCTTAGGGTAAACAACAAAGGATTTGTGAATGTCTAGAATCTTTAGTTGGTGGTGTCATTAAAACTGAAAAATTGGGGGGGAGGAGCTTCGCGGACAACCAAGATGGCCGCGTAGGCTCGGAGCTCCGCGGACCCTCCGACCCTCCGCAAATATCCTGCTGGAAATCCTGATCCACGTTAGTGGATTCTACTTGGTGGATGGTCGCAGACACGGGAGCTGCTTTCTGCTTCAAAATTGGTGGCTCCTAGGCGAAGTTACGTCGAGCTGAACTCCGTGCCAGGGATGCGCCATTGTCTAGTGGGTGGCTGCTGGCTCTATCGACGCTCCGCATGATTGGAATGCGAAGCGGATATTTGTGGTCCCTGCTGGCGGAGTGTTCGTAGCTGCGGAGTTGACTACTACCGGCCTGGTGTGACTGCTGATTTTGCCTCTGTTCTATTCATTTGCTCTTTGTTCGGGCGACGTAGCCCTTTGTCCTCTTTGGATCCATCATGGCGGGCAGAGGGGACCCCGACAAGACGTCGAACAGAGGTGTTCGTAAGGTGACTCAAACGCAGCTGAACAAAATTGACCTATATGCCCAGCAACGAACCTCACCCACGGTCGTGGCCTCATCTAAAGACCTTCATCGTGCGAGC
Organism: Lissotriton vulgaris; assembly: GCF_964263255.1. NCBI lineage: Eukaryota > Metazoa > Chordata > Amphibia > Caudata > Salamandridae > Lissotriton > Lissotriton vulgaris. Next base: position 735,341,754 of record NC_141698.1, read on the forward strand.
TCACCTGAAGGTTCCGAGCCTACCCTGAGTGACGTTATGGGGGCCATCGCGGGCATTCGGTCTGAAATGCAAAAACAACATGAGGTCCTGACTCACAAGGTGGACACTCTGGATGTGGACCTCACCCTGATCAGGGCTGACCTGGGAAAGACCAACGATCTGGTGAAATCTCCCGATCTCAAGACCTCCAGCTTAACTAATGACGTTTCGGACCTGCAAACGGAGGTCCGGACCCTGGGACTGGCCAACGATCAATTCTCTAGGAGGCTGGAGGACTTTAAAGGACGTGCCAGGCGGCAGAATGTCCGAATTATTGGTGTTCCGGAGGGAGCGGAGGAGGCGGCAACTGACCTTTTCGTGGAAGACCTGGTGCAGACGCATCTCGCACCTTCTGGCCTGAGCCATTTCTTCTCAGTGGAGCGTGCCCATCGGGTACCGGGCGGCCCGCCAAAGGCGGGGGTGGCGCCTAGACCCATCATCGCCCGGCTCTTCAACTTTAGAGACCGGGATGTGATCCTTCAGGCGTCCAGGAGGCATGGACCGCTCAAATATCAGAACTCTGAGGTACACTTTTATCCGGATTTCACCAGGGCCGTTCAGAAGCAGCGTCAGAGTTTTGCAGGGGTGAAACGGCGCCTGAGAGACATGGGCTTTAAATATTCGATGCTTTTCCCTGCTAAACTTCGGATTGAGCACGAGGGCCGTGCCCTGTTTTTCGACGCGCCAGAAAATGCAAGCGACTGGCTAGACACTTTGCCGCAATGACGGGAAGAACACGATGAACAGTTTGGAGGCGCAACTGGTGGTTCTGACCTCTAAGACTGGGTTCTGCTGAGCTGATTAAGGCGGTTGGTGTCCCTACTGTCTGTGACTGCTAATACCAATGCTATTCCGATCTTGATACTTCTCCTGTCGTTAACATGGAGGGTGGCGGGAGGGGTTTGTGGAGATTCCTTACTCCTCTAGGGGCTTTCTGTAGACTAGTTTATGGGGCGACAGGCACACTGCTGGTTGGGGGGGCTATTTAGTCTGGTGCAGGGTGGGAGGTGGTGTTGGGAAAGTTTGTTTGTTTGTTCCTTTTTCTCTCTTTCTATCTCTTGGGCAATGGGTTGTATGCACTGTTCAGTATCATTTGTTGTTGTGGCTTGGTGGGGTTGGGTGGGGCCGGCGACACGATGATGGGGGGTAGGAAATTACGAATACTCAGTTGGAATGTTAACGGGTTGGGTGACCGCATCAAGAGAGGGGTGGTGATTCAACTGATTAAACGCCACATGCCTGATGTTGTTCTCCTTCAGGAGACGCATCTGGTTGGGAACACATGTAAAGCACTCAATCGCAAAGGGTATAAAATGGTGGCCCACTCGGGGTTCTCCTCGGGGTCTCGGGGGGCGGGAGTCCTTGTTCGTACGTCCCTTCCGCTTGAGGTTGACGTCACTCTGATCGATGAGAGAGGGCGGTACGCCGCAGTGGCGGGACGGTGGGAAGGACGTGCCCTAACATTGCTTTCAGTTTACGTTCCCCCGGGCTTGCAGTCTAGCACTTTCCAGGGCCTTGGTGGCGCCATTTTAAATTTGCCTGCTGGTTTGTTGATAGTGGGGGGTGATTTCAACTCGGTTTGCTCTGGCTCCTTGGACCGCCATCCGCCTAGAGACCTCCGAAGCTCCCAGCTGTGGTTGCCGTCCTTCCTTGAGACCATGGGTCTGGTGGATAGTTGGCGGCTTTTACATCCCACGCTCTGTGGTTTTTCCTTCCACTCCGGCGCCCATGGTAGTCTTTCTAGGATAGACTATGTTCTTACACTGGCTGCACACGCGCCTGCCGTTTCTGAGGCCCGTTTTTTGGCGCGGGGCATTTCTGACCATTCTCCGCTGTGGGTCTCTTTCGACTTTGACATTGTCTTGACGGATCGGCCGGCGGTCGTCAATCCATGGTATTTCCACAATCCCAAAACTCGCAATCTCCTGGCCAAGGCCATCGACCTCTACTTTTTTGAAAATGAGGGATCGGTTGGTTCGGCCGCGACTCTATGGGAGGCGTTTAAGACTGTCTTGAGGGGTGAGGCCTTCGCTCTTATAGCGGAGGCCCGTAGAGTCAGGGATGTGGATTTGGTGCGCATCGAGGAGGAGATCGCGGAACTCGACTCCCAGTTGGAGATAGAACCCGATCCCGCTCTCTTGCATGACCTTTCCCTCAAGCAGTCGGAATACCGCGACCTTGCCACGAACGCTGCCCTGGCCTTGGCTAAGGAACAGAAGGGTCTGATATACGACGTCGGCGACAAGTCTGGGAAGTTGCTGGCCTGGCTGGACAGGAGAGAGATGGCTAGCCGTGTTGTACCCGAGATAATGGGGGATGACGGAGTTGTCGTCTCTGACCCCAGTGCCATTGCTGAGTCCTTCGCTGACTATTTCCGAGGCGTCTACACCTCTGTTTCGGACCGGTCTGAGTCTGACTCGACAGCGCTTCTCTCGACCGCCGAACTCCCCTGTCTTTCGGACAAGGAGCGCGACGACTTGGAAAGGGACATCTCTGTTGATGAGATCACCCTTGCGATCCGCTCATTGCGATCGGGCAAGGCACCTGGCCCCAATGGCATCCCGGTTGAGTTATATAAGATCAGGCCGGACGTGGTTTCCCCACACCTGCGTCACATGTTTCTGGAAGCGCGTGATGCCGGCCTACTTCCCCTAGACCAGAGGTTGGCCACCATTGTGGTCATCCATAAGGAAGGGAAGCCGAGAGACTTGTGTCGCTCCTATCGTCCCATTTCTCTCCTTAATGCGGAGCCTAAGATTCTCGCCAAACTGCTTGCTAATCGACTGATTGGAGTTATCGGCGACTTAGTGCACCCGGATCAGTCGGGCTTTATTCCTCACCGCAACACTGCCCGTAACTTGCGTAGACTCCACGGCGCCCTGGCCAGGGCCCACACCCTGGAGGAGCCGGCAGTCCTTGCTTCCTTGGATGCCACGATGGCTTTTGATTCTCTCGAATGGAGTTACCTTTGGGCGGTGTTGACGAAGCTCGGTTTTGGCCCGGTATTTGTGGGATGGGTGAAACTACTATATGCCGACCCACTGGCTAATGTTGCCGTTAATGGCCGCATCTCGGCATCCTTTGCCCTTCACAGAGGCACTAGACAGGGTTGCCCCTTGTCGCCTCTCTTGTTTGCGCTCGCCCTTGAGCCGCTTGCGGCCATGCTACGCACGCACCCGGATCAGCACGGCATCAGCTGGGCCCCTGGTTTCGAGGACAGAATCTCTCTCTACGCCGATGATATTCTGCTCTACCTCACTTCCCCTTGCAAGTCACTTATTGTGGCATGCGATGTACTTAGGCTTTTTGGGCGTTACTCTGGCCTTGTTATTAATTGGGCCAAGTCCTCCCTGTATGTACTTAAATGGGACACACCGTGCCTCCCAAGAGGCTGTAACATCCAGGTGGCCAGCCAGGGCTTTAAATACTTGGGGATTTACATCTCTGGTAATGCAAAGGCGCGATACGACCACAATTTGCTTCCCCCCTCTACTGCGCCTCCGGCGTGATGTGGAGGGTTGGCGCAAGCTTCCACTTTCCTTACTCGGACGCGCGGCATTATTTAAGATGATGTCTTTGCCCAGGTTTCTGTACGCCCTGCAGAACACCCAGGATCCGGTCCCCGCTCGCTATTTTCGGGAGATCGAGGGCCTTCAACGTGCCTTGCTCTGGGACGGCCGTCCCCGCGTCGCGATCACGAAGCTCACGCTTCCGTGGTACGACGGGGGTATTGCACTGCCAGATGTGCGTAGATATTACTGGACGTCCCAGTTGGCGGCTATTAACCATGGTTTCTATGGCCCGGGAAATAGCCCTGGCTATGCTATGGATAAATGGCTCCTATGTGGCGGTAATTATTACAGGGCACTGTATTCGAGGTCTCTGGATAGGCGGATGACGGGTCCAACGAAAACTGCGGTCCACATTTGGCGGACGATCACCAAGGCGCAGGGCTGGCAGGGCAGGCTGACCAGATTCACCCCGTTATATGAATCTGATATTTTGGGCAGGTAATGGCACACCAAGGGATTTGATAAATGGGACCTCATAGGTATTTCGAGGGTGGACGATATGATCTCAAAGGGTGAGATTAGGACCTTCTCCCAGCTGCAGGCTGAGTATCAGCTGGGTAACTTGGAGTCTTTCCGTTATGCCCAGTTGCGACACGCGCTGCTCTCTGCTACACCGGCAGAAGGGGCGATTCCAGAAAGCTCCCCGTTGGAGGACAGGGTTTTGGATGGCCACATGCCTGACAGTGCCATCTCACTGTCGTATAAAAAACTAATTAATGTACGCACTGACCTCCTCCTCGGTGTGCGGGATCTGTGGGTGCGTGATGGTCTGGAGATCGACGATGAGGATTGGCAGTGTGCGGTGTCGTCCCCTAAGGAAGTGGCCATCTCCTCTCGCCTTCGGCTGGTGCAGTTCAAAATCCTGCACAGGGTGTACGTGACTGGCCCCCGGCTTGTGCGTATGGGCTACTCGACCGATGGGCTTTGTCGCCGTGGTTGCGGCGCCTCTGCTACCTTTATGCACATTCTTTGGGAATGCCCCGTCATAGCCTCCTACTGGAGACGTGTACACCGGATTATGGACGAGGTGACTGGAGTGGCGGCGACTGCGGAGGCTAGGAGATGTCTCCTCAACATCTGGGAGCCGTCCGATCACAATGTGGCTCAGACGCAGTGGGTGACCCTTGGCAACATGGTGGCCAAACGCGATATCGCGCAGAAGTGGGGGGCTTCGACGGCTCCCCTGGTGGTGTAATGGAAAGCCAACATGGATTGGTGTATGTTTAGGGAAAAGACGGTCTATGTTGCCAGGGGTAGGCCTAAAAAGTGGTTAAAAGTGTGGGGGGCCTGGAACGCCTACAGGGGAGATATTTGCTTGCCCCCTGAACCTGTCTCCTTGGAGGAACATCTGTCACCATAACCCGTGACACCAACTGTCATACGTTGTAAAACTGAATCCTGTTCCTTTTCCTTCCCCCCCTTCTATCCTGACCTATTCTCCTGTATCCGTGTTCGTGTGCCCGCTGTTCCCCCCGCCCCGATGCCAACACCTCGAAGGCTTCTACTACTCCATTGCCTCTCTCTAGCGCTCTTTGGCGTTTTCCTCCTTTTTCTTATTCTATGTTCCTTTTCTTATATAAAATAATAAAAACAACCTTCACTGTACTGCGATAATTGTTTTTGCACTATTGCTCTCCTGGTTGCTATGATGCCTTGCCTCCGGGATGTTAGACTGAATAGCTGTGTGCATTTTTTTAAATAAAGGTTTTAAAAATCAAAAAAAACAAAAAAAACCTGAAAAATTTCCCCTAGTTTGTAGTGCTGGATATATACAGGGCCACTGGAATTATGCGATTGTGCAGCCGCTGCAATTTTCGCTTAGTTGCAGATTTGCGGCGTTTGCAACATAATCCATCATCTGCTGTATAAAGCGCATAATTTAAGAAAAAAAGTTGGTTTCTAGCTCAAACATTTCAAAAGTTTGTAAAAATGCAGCTACCTGTATTGCCGCTCAGTGGAAGTTCAAAGGTTGATTGCTCAGCTTTCTGTAGATTAGTACTATCTTTGTGTGTTTAACTCATACTAATGAGGTACGACTAATGCCCGGTGAGCATTAACAGGTTTTTAAAAATGACTATATAATGAAGTAATACTGTGATGAAATCTGCAGCATAATGCCACATAATTTGCCGTTTTCTTAGTGTATAATTTACTCAACACTACTGCATAATTTGCCCCTCCCTTGCTGCATAATTCCAGTGGCCCTGAATATATGTAGCCCAACGTATAAACACGAATATTCCAGAGGTGCCTCCTTTATATATCTTCAGAACTAGTGAACTGGAATTTCCTGCTGGGCTCTTTTGTTCTCGCTGCTGTAGACGTATATGTAGAGTTTGGATTGCAGAACATTCGTTTATTTTCACTAGTCTTGATGTTTGCGTGATTGTGTGCAGACCTTGCCCGATTGCTCCACATTTTAAGGCACACGGGCTTCACCCTATGCAGTTGATGAATCCACTCTGAAGGTCACGCAGAAGCCATTGTGTCTTGTAATTTAAGACACGCCAGGCTATGGCGGAGCATTTAACAGCATGTCATGCGAAGAGTCGCCGGATTATGTTGCTCTAATTGTTTTTCTGGAGAAGGTGAATAGTGTAAAAGAAGAGGAACCTGGACGTGATTTGGGTAACTCAAGACGCTAATGTTATAGAGGAAATGTAAAATACATTCGGCGGTGTGTGCTGTTTTGGCACCTCCACAAGTGTTTTCATGCGGATTTATGGTTGCACCGAGACAGAGATATTTCCTCTCGCTCCAGCTGACAGAGCTCGCCATCCTCTGGCCCGGAGTTCTAAGATGGACGCCTGCTTGTCTCGCCCCCGACATGCTTGACCTGAAAACGTGTCTCATAAATTTAGCCTCCTCTCAAGAAAGGGGTAAAAGGGCCCCTGCGATGATTCGATACTTCCCCTCAATTGTAAATAGCCTGGAAAAGGAATAGAACTTGTTCCACCTCATGGTATATCATACACCCTCAAGTGAAATGCCTGATGGCTTTACTCAGTTCACCTCTGTAGCTTGACTGCATCCTGACAATGTCCTCATAAATATGAACCAAGCCGAAAGAAAACAAAACATGGATCATCTTTATTATATTGTTATTAATTGGGAATACATCTACAAGGTCAGTGAGGGGATTTTATTGTCTAACAAGCACACCCTATGGCCTACTAACAGCAACTTCTTTAGTGGACACATTGCCTGAGCATGTGTTACCCATAAAATGTGTGATTCAACTATGCTAGCACTGGAACACTGCTCTGCGGTGAATAGTTTGCAAATCAACGTCGCGAAAATTACACCAGTGACGTGTCGATTTCTACTGGAGACCATGCAGGTTTGCTTAAAGTTTAAATTTATATTTTCACCAAACAGATGGAGATAAATGTTATTTACCCAGTCCTCAGTTTTGCAAACATAATGTTTGCATTGGTTGTTAGTGGAAATATGTTTGCAGATTATCCTCCACATTTGCCCGGAACCAGTGCAGTCTTGCCTGATGCCGGTACAATTCACTTGATCTGGCCCATAGTCTTTTATCACAGCCTGATCCTAGTTAACCAGTTTGTGTGACCAGCACACACATCCTGCTCTCTCTGGTGTTCGTCATGCATATGAACTACCTGTCCTTTGAAGTACCGCCTGTGTTAGGATGGCAACATATTTGACAGCATTTGAAATATATACGGTTTTGATCATCTCACAAAACTGTCTGCGGATCAGGCAAAATCATGTGTGTGGTGCTTTAAAGCTTGCCTCCCTCCGCAGGCACTGGAGAGCCAGGCTTCCGATCCCATTGAAAAACAGAGCTAGGAGTCTTTGAATGGCTTTTCCTGTAATGGAAGCATTAGCAAGCACATAACAATTGTGCTGGTGGAGTGTGTGTGTGTTTGTATATGTGTATTATATATATAATATTTTCACTGAAAAGCCAAAGGTTAAAGTAACGTTATAGTTAGTTGAATATGTCTCTGACAACAATAACAATTTAACCTTAAACCCCCCCCCCCCCCCACAGAAAACAGGTACACCGCCATGCACTGCTTATTAACATACATACTCACTGCTCGAGGAGGGTTTTTGTGCCAAAGCTTTTACCATGCTAGGCGATTTTAATTTTCACCTTGAGGACCTCACTGATCGGGATACCGCTAGACTGCTGGAATTCTTGGGGGAAGGGGAGCTCTCACAGCGGGTAGAAGGCCCAACCCATGAGGCGGGCCACATCTTAGATGGAATCTTTACGAATTTCTCAAGACTTTCCATCTTGGATACGGTGACGGTGATGGTGATGGAATAAACCCAGATCTTTTGACTGTGTGTGAGTGTTTGATTGATTCAGATGCTCAGTCCATCACCACCCCCTTTTGTACCGCTTTTGGCTGCCATAAGTGTGGCAGGGTATGCTCAGACGTGAGTCCCTTGCTCACTTTGTCACTGGATTCAAGCAAGCCGGGCTGAAGATGGCTGGAATGCCAGAAACCGGTCCTCGGAAGCTTGTTTCCGGTCCAGAAAAGGCTTGGCTTGGCAGTTCGGGCTGGACTGTTCACATGAGGCACAGGGTCAGACTGATTTGCATATAGCCATGTCTGAACTGGGGTGGCAGAGTGGGCTAAAGAACGGTGATGGATTAAACCCAGATCTTTTGACTGGGTGTGAGTGTTTGATTGATTCAGATGCTCCGTCCATCACCACCCCCTTTTGTACCGCTTTTGGCCGCCATAATTGTGGCAGGGTATGCTCAGACGTGAGTCCCTTGCTCACTTTGCCACTGGTTTCAAGCAAGCTGGGCTGAAGACGGCTGGAATGCCAGAAACCGGTCCTCGGAAGCTTGTTTCCGGTCCAGGGAAGACATGGCTTGGCAGTTCGGGCTGGACTGTTCCCATGAGGCACAGGGTCAGACTGATTTGCATATAGCCATGTCTGAACTGGGGTGGCAGAGTGGGCTAAAGAACGGTGATGGATTAAACCCAGATCTTTTGACTGGGTGTGAGTGTTTGATTCAGATGCTCCATCCATCACCACCCCCTTTTGTACCATCTTGGATATTCTGCCACTTCCTTGGACAGATCATGCTCCTATGAATTTTACCAATTCTCTGTCCCCCACCAAATTATCCAACTTAAAGCCTAGGGAAAAGATAGCCACTCGGTCTTGGAAAAATATTAACTGCTCCAATTTTGACAAAGGCCTAACCGACTCAGTTCCAAGTCTGTCCACGAAGATAGCGAAAGCCACTGCACCTTATGAGGAGTGGATCAATGTTGCTTGTCACAAACTGGCCCCGGTCAAATGGTGCTCCCCCAGACGGACGCATCATTCTGCCCCTTGGTTCTCTCCCTATCTTCAGGAGCTCAAATCAGAGTGCAAGAGGCTGGAGCGCCTCTGGAGAAAGGGGTAAAACCTGACCAATAAAGAAGAGTACAGAGCTAGCATTACAGCCTATAAAAAAACTCTTCGGGAAGCAAAAAAGCCCTATTTCTCTGAAAAGATCGCTGGAGCAAAGTCCTCGGCGAAGGAACTTTTTAGAACAGTATCTAATCTCATGACTCCCCCAACCCTATTTCCCATAGTAATCTAGATTTCTGCCATACCGTAGCCACTTCTTTACAAAATAAAGTGGAAGTCATTTTTTCCTCCTTCAGCAACCAACTGATGGGGTGCAGATCCGGTTCCCCCAAGGACCCTTGCTCTGCTGCAGTAATGAAAATGTCTTCAGAAGTCATCTCTAATACCCTCACCCCCTAACTAAACCTCATAATGGGGACAGGTCATTACCAGGCATCCTGGAAAACGACTTAAATTTGACCACTTATTAAAAAACCTAATCTAGGAGCCCAGCGATCCAAATAGCTACAGACCTATTTCCCGCTTCCCTCTACCGGCCAAAATCTTGGAGAAGGCCATGAACATGCAATTAAGCCTGTTCCTAGAGAAAAACAACATATTGGACCCCTCCTAATACGGGTTCTGCGTGGGTCACAGCACAGAGTCAGCTTTGATAAAAGCCACGGAAGAGGTCCGGGAGGCAGTGGACCAGGGAGGCTCAGCCATTCTGATGGTGCTGCACCTATCGGCGGCCTTCGATACGGTCCATCACGAGGTGTTGATGGGCCGTTTATCGAAGACGGGGGTCCAGGGTATGGCCTGGAACCTATTGAAATCATTTCTGGCCGACAGAGGTTAGACAGTTGATCTTGAAGGGGCTAGATCCAAACCATTCGTCCTCCCATGTGGAGTCCCCCAGGGATCCTTCCTTAGCCCGACGCTTTTTAATATTTGTGAGACCACTGGCTGCCCTTATAAGATTATTCGGGTTACTGCTAACCTCCTACGCAGATGATACGCAAATTGTGTTCTCTAAAGAGAAATAAAGAAGTGGAAAAGGCCACTCGCTGCCATGACTGCATTGCAGCAATTACCGGATGGATGTCTACCAACTCTGCCTGAAGTTGAATGCAGGCAAAACAGAGGTGATCTTCTTCCTTAATAACCCCAACCCCTGGTCTCCTGCTTGGTGGCCCAGCAAGATGGTCCTCCTCCCCCCCCCCCCCCCCCCCCCCATTACCTGTACGTAAGGTAAAAAATGTGGGGGTGATTGTGGACAATACTCTCACATTTGGGGATCAGGTTAGCGTGGTGGTGTCAACCTGTTTTTTTATCCTGAGAACACTGAGGAAAATTAAGCTCCCCCTCACGAATGAAAGATTCTGGATAGTAGTTTCAGCTCTCATTCTGTCCCGTCTGGACTATCGTAACAGCTTGTATCTGACAATTACTAATAAATATCTCAACAGACTCCTGATGCTACAGAATGCGGCCACCAGGCTTCTTACGGGCACACCGAGGTTTGTATCGGTCAGAATTGGCCTACGTCGCCTTCATTGGCTCCCAATCAAACAACGAGCCCATTTCAAGGCACTCTGCACGGTCTTCAAGTCCCTGAGTGGGACGGCCCGGAAGACCTAAGAGCGCATTCAATGGTATGTCCCCAGGAGAACGTTACGCTCAACAGAAGCCACGCGGGCAGCCGTTCCCAAGGCAAAAAAGGCCAACTGGGGCAGAAAAAGCTTTGTTCTTAGAGCCACAAATGCCTGGAACAAACTTCAGTTTTTTCTAAGGTCAGCCACGGAACTCCTGGGATTCAGGAGAGGACTGAATACTTGGCTGTTTTCAGTTTAGTCTCTGATGGGGCTCGTAAGATGGAGGGTTTCCAGACAAACAGTGTTAGCGCCAGGACACCTTCGGGTAACGGTGCGCTTTATAAACCCATATAACATAACATATGACCTTGCCCAAACTTTCTTTTTTTGCATATTGCTCTAAAAAGTAGAATGGCTTTAGAGGCCTGAAAGTAAGTACAAAAGCTCAGAAGAATGAGGCATCATTAATGCCATAATATATACAAGCCCCTAAGGAATAGAAAACATGGGTTGTGTGCAATATTGACCCCTATACCATACACATTACGGGCTGCCAAGTTCACATTAACAATCAACCATAGATATATTGGAAACTCTTGCATATGGTGTTCAGTCTGTATACAACTGTTCAAATAAAGCCAAGTTCCTAAAAATACTCGTCTTTTCCAAAACTAATGCTCTACTGCAAACAGGTTTTATCTGAATCAATCCCCTGTCAGTCACCGAACCTACATTGTGCCACACTGTTTGCAGACAGTGAAACTGTCATGAGAAATTCACTACAAAGTATTCAAAAGTATCTATTAAGAACAGTCTGCATTCTGTGCAACACTAGTCAGAAAAAAACACTACTTGCAGAAAATAAGCAATGTCTGTAGGTGCCAAAGATTACACAACCTAATGCCTTCATACTCTGGTAAAAACTTTACAGATAGCCCATCTTCTGACGCATAACAAGCATGTGTACATAGGTTAGTACATGGTGCACACAATCTTGATTGTTACGTAGAAACTGTCATGCTGAACGGATTCTGTCTAATAACTCAAGGCTGCTTACAATACTTAGTATGTTGTATGTAGAATCCTTGCACTGTTGGAAACTTTATCTACAGAGCCTAAAAACTTGTGTGGAACATGCTGAACACAAGTTATCAACAGACACCTGCACACAGGGTTGCTCTTCAATGCACACATTTATAACGTGTTCAGTGCCTGCACACAGCTATAATGTATTTAGGAGCAAATGCGTTTTGTAAACACTTACACCCATTAGCTGGTCACAAGCTGTCCAAAATTAGATTAAGAGGTACTATGATAGTTACCCGCCACTATGTAATCTTTGAATCAAACTAACACACTCATTGGATGATGTAATAAGTGATGTCATAATATGATGTAATTTGAGAGGTCATCAGTGATGTCATAAATGATGTCATAGAACATGTCATGAGTAATGTAATACGTGAGGTCATAAGCACTGCATGGCGGGGCCACAAGTTGTAATTAGCTCTGCTAACTAAAACTGTTAAATTTCTGTGTTTTTTTTAATTCAAAACTTTAACATTGCCACTGACATATTCACCTAATTATAACGTTACTTTAACCGTTTTTTTTTCCAGTATACTTCTATGTTTTTTTTTAACGGAAAGTAATATTTTATTACCATATGTAAAGCCACACCCCCGCCACGCATGCCCTTTGGGCGTGCACAGCGGGGGTTGGCCACATGGACTAGCCTGCAGCCAGGCCATATAGAATACCGCCACAGTGCCTTATGCTTCTTAAAGGGCCACAGAGCCTTATTACGCCATGGAGACCCCATCCCCCACTGCCTTTTTTTTTTCTTTTAAGGGGAAGACGGCCACGTGGCCCCCCTCCATGTACCTTGTTAGGCCCAGTTATTCATTTTCTGCCCTACCGATCCTAGGTAGCACCAACGTATAAATATGCAACTAGATGAGATTGCACTAATCACCACCAATAAAGCGGAAACGTTAGCTTTCACTGCAGAAACAGCTAAAGAAATTTATGATCTGATTCAGGAGACCAGACAATTCACTCCCCAGAAAACTACTACAGCACAGCTAATACGTCAATTTGAATATTTGAGTAAAAAAGAAATAAACCAGAGGATGCATGCCACCATGCTCATCCATTATCATAAAAATCAACGAATACCTAGAGGCCTCCGGATAGCCCTCAAGCCCATGTTGTGTAAAAATAGCAAGAAATTCATTGAACGCTGGTACCAAATTTTAAACAAATGTTCGTTGGATTTGATCCTGCTCATAGTGGAAGAACTTTCAAAAGCATTAATAGAAATTGAAGAAGAAATCAAATCTCTGAAAACACAAATCAGTACAATTGCAGATCTACAAACAACCTTAGAAGATGTGAATAGTAAATTAGACAAGTACGCTAAAGAAGTAAATGAACGAAAGGTGCGTAAATATCGCAGAGACACTTTGGACTATAAATTGGAAGAGGTTTATACTTGGGCCGATATTTACAATCAAAAGAAATGGCAATCCCAACAGCAACAATCGAAAAAGACCACCACATCCTCATCTCAAGAAAGTGTAGTATCTGATTCAGACATAGCATCCACGAGGAGACCCATCACTAAAACTACAATTCTCACTGAAAAGCCATCTACTAGTAATGTGACCCCGCAAGTGAGTTTTTTAGAGATCAGCCCTGCGGCAAACGCTCCACCAATAACCACAGACCCACTAGACGAGGATGCAGAAACAGAAAAAAGCATAGCAGAGAGGACCAGGAGCCAGAAAGCGAAAATCAACTAATTGTGAATATTTCATCCAAACAACTCACACAAGCTGAAACTAAGATTCTTAACAAAGGAATGACATTCGTACCTACATACTCCTCCAATTCAGCAGAAACAGATATTGCACTATTCAAATTCTTCAGATCTTTGAAATTAAGATACTTCTTTAATGATTCGATTGAAGTTCAAGCTGAAAAAACTTGGGAGAAGAATTTCGACCAAAAAGTTCATTTTGTGCTCCATTTACCCACAAAACCATTGAAGCGTTCGAGAGATCAGTACTGACAGATGTGCAAAAAATAACATACAGTAAACCTAAAAAAAGTAACCTCACATCCAGTGAATGGAATACCTTGAAAAATCTAACCAACAATGAACAATTGATGTTTCAAAAGGCAGACAAGGGAGGGGCCCTTGTAGTCATGGACACGGATTTTTACATTAAAAATGTCAATGATCACGTGAATAATCCTGATATATATCTTCCACTAGAATCAGACCCGACTCAGGAATACCAGCAAATTCTACTAAAAATTATCAATCACGCCCATGAGATGAAGTGGATTAATGACAAAACCATGAGATGAAATACCCCAGACGACCTAAGTTGTATATGACACCAAAAATACACAAAAATCTGCAAAATCCGCCATTTAGACCCATCGTCTCTGCGTGTGGGTCAATCTCTGAGCCCATAGGGAAATTCATTGATAGGTTCTTGCAACCGATTGTACAAAACTCAGTCACATACATTAAAGACACGACAGCTTTTTTGAACTTGTTGAAAAATATTGTACTTAAGATGGATGAAACATACCTACTTTGTACCATTGATGTAACCGCCCTCTATACCTCTATCCCCCACAATGAGGGTATAGAGGCATTAGAATGGAGTCTCATAAACAGTGACCTTCAAGAAGAACAGAAACTACTAATTATACAACTCATGCAATTCGCATTGTTTTGTAGTTATTTCGAATGGGATGGAAAATACTACAATCAAAGTAGCGGAACATCTATGGGTTTTGGGGGGGCGCCCTCATACGCAAATATCTTTATGAACAAATTTGAAACTGACCATATTCTGAAAAATCCGCAATGGACAGACCATTTGATTATGTACAAAAGGTACATTGATGATCTATTTATAATATGGAGAGGTACAAAAGAAGACCTGGAAAACAACATCATTGCACTCAATGCGTGCAATGAACGAATAAAATTCACCCATACCATAGATGAACAAAGCATCGCATTCCTTGATGTGAAAGTGACGATTACTAACAACAACATTGAGACTAATGTACACATTAAGAAAACAGACAAAAATTCATCTCTACTGTTTCAAAGTTTTCATCCTATGGCGTTGAAAAAGTACTTACCTACTTCCCAATTCATAAGAATGAAAAGAATAACCTCAAATGAAGAAGAGTTGTCAAAAATTTTGCAAGAACAAATAAAGAAATATCAAGCAAGAGGATTTCCTAATGATGTACTGCAAACATCATTTGATAGAGTGGCAAATCAATCTCGAACCAGCATGTTAAAGGAAACAGCTAAAATTCAAGAGACTAAAACTGTTTGTGTACTGAAATTCTCTACAGATGCACCAAAAATTAAAAAAATTGTTAACAGACATTGGAGACTCATCCTGCAAGAGCCTGATTTAAAAGACCTATACAACGAAAGAATAACTTTCGCATTTCAAAGATCGAAAAACATAAAAGAAATGTTGAATACTCCTAAGAAACTTAACATGACCTTTAGAGGCATGCAAAAATGCCAAAACTGCATCCATTGTGGAAATGTGATTACTGGAAACCAATTTACTCACCCCACTAAAGGGCATCTAATTGAATTGAAACATAACAGTACATGTGATACGATGAACTGCGTGTATGCCATCAAATGCCCGTGTGGCAAAACCTATGTAGGACAGACTGAAAGAAAAGTAAAAACACGCATAACTGAACATAAGAGCAATATTAGACTCATGAACTCTAAATCTACCATTGCATGCCACTGGCTTGAAGCACGACATCAAATTTCCCAACTAAGATATATGGTCTTAGAGAGAATCTTCCCACGCAGCGACCTGGATCCTTCTAAGCAAAGACTTAGATGTGAATACCACTGGATCAAAAAACTCAATTCGGCCCACCCCATTGGGCTCAATGATACAAATGAATATTCGTGTTTTTTATAAAAGTTGCAACTATGGGCTTGAACTGTATCCGTGATCCTTGAAGTGTTATTTGAACTTTATGACTCAACTTATTATATGTCGTTTATTACTGTTTATTTCTTTGATATATTCTTATTGTCTTGGTTAAGCATTATGTAGCTATTCTCACTCATAGTATAGATCACATATCACTCGCAATACACATAAGCAACATGTTGTTTCACCTATTTTCACTTCCGTGAAGCCAGAACGGACCCAGTCACATGACCGGAGTAATACTCTGCCGTGATTGGAAGGCTTTCCGATCACGTGTGCGGAACTTTACTCGATAGCTAGCTCTTAACTTTTGGCGCGCAACATTGTGAACGCTGAGACGCCAATACACTCTGTGCAACAGACCGGACGGTCAAATGTAAGTTGAATTGAAAAACGAGCGGATGTTTTTGATGTTTTGCATAGTTAAGAGATCGCGCACTATCAGTTTATGTGTTTTTATAAAATAGCGATATACCAACAAGTCCGAAATTAGGAAAGTGAAATTGTATTGCATTTACATATTAGAACTGAGGAGTTATATACTGATTCCAGGTTGGAGAATCACAATTGAGTTAGTGTTAATGTTTAGTATCCATATCGTTATATTGACTGTGTATACAATGGACAGTGAATTAATTGGTCCTGTTTCCTTTCATTCCTTAGGCCCCTGATGAAGGGTCCGATGTATGGGTCCCCAAATGCATTGGGAATATAAGATGTATTGATGATTGGCACATTATCCTGCATGAAATTGTGAAATAAAACTACAAATCAAATGCAGAACTAGCATGGATTACTGATCTGTTATATATGGAATAATTCGAGTATGAAATTTTGAAAAAAGTGGAGAAGAAACTGATGAGTTTCATTGAAAAACAGCGCACTCATTTGTAGGAGGGAGTCTACCTTCCACACTACGTATCCAGACTCCATAAAGGGGTCACGTGCCTCCCTCCCCAAACCTTTAAAAGGATTTTTGGACCCCAGGGCCATATTTCTTATAAGTGGGAGGGAGGGCTGCGTGACCCCCATCCTCCTTCACCGAGGCCTTGAGGACCCCATCCCTCGGGGCCCAATGCATTTTCAAGGGGCCTCATGCATTTTCAAGGGGCCCCGGCAGTGGGGCCCCTTCTCTGAGCCTCCATGCCCTGTACCTTTTTTTTTATTATTATAAAATTATATATGTGGAGAACCAAGTGGCCCTCCCCCCTGAGCCTTTAAAAGGCCATGGGGACCCCCTCCCCCAGAGCATATCTCGTTTAAATGGGAGGGGGACAGCATGAACCCTGTTGCCAAGCCTAATTAAGACCTGGGGACCCCATAGCAAAGGATATATATATATATATATTTATATATATATTTTTTTTTAGGGGGGCTGCAGGGCTCTTCTCCACAAGACATTATAGGACTTGAGCCGAAATTTATAAAAAGCAGAGGGGCCACAAAAGGGGAGAGGGGGCCGCGTGGCTGCTCTCCTAATACACATAATGCCCTGGGGACCCCATGCCGTATGTATTTTCAAGGTTAGGGGTGCCAGGTGCCCCCCCCCCCCCAATCTATATTAGGCCTTGGGAACCCCATCCCCCAGGGCCACTCCTTAAAATAATGGGGAGGGGGCCACACAACCCCCTTCCAGGAGTTTTCAGCCCCGGGGACATCATCCCCAATGGGGCTCACATTAAAGGTTGGTGCCCAGAGAACCACCATAAACTTGCCACGGTGGAGCTCCAGTGCCCCCGCGTCTCCAGCTTGCTCCCCGCCTGCAGCAGCAGCTGGCATTGCTCCCACCTGCAGCGAGCAGCTACTTATGCGGTTCTTTCCGGGCAGGAACAATATTTTGATCTGTTTCCCTGCCCACATCATTGCGGACATGGAAACCAATCAAAAATCTGCTCCCAGTTGGTGGAGCATTTTGAAAGCTCCAACCTGCTGGCAGCAGACTTTGTTTGCTCCTGCATGGCGGGATATTGCCAAATGCCCGAGCACATGTTTTCCTGCCTGTGCTGGTGTGGATAGGCAAACAGATATGTCCTAGGGGTGGACTCCCTCATTCGCAGCTAGTGAGACAGTCCTATGAGATAGGGTTCCTGGGGGCAATTAAAGGCTTAGGGTGGTGGGGGCGCAGGACTTTCCTCCCCTTTTTGACAAATTTCGGCTTTATTAGGAGCTTTGTGTTCATGTGGTCAGTAACACTGACGAAGGCTAACGCCGAGACGCGTTTGTTTGTTTGCAATTAAAAGTTTTACTGCTATCCCCGGAGTGCTGTGTTCCTTTCCGACGGAGAGGATTTTAAGTATGTGTATATATATATATATATATATATATATATATATATATGTATGTATGTATGTATGTATGTATATGTATGTGTATGTATGTATGTATATGTATGTGTATGTATGTATATATATGTATATGTATGTATGTATATATGTATGTATGTATATGTATGTATATGTTTATATATGTATGTATATTGCACACTCCTCCGAATTCACGAAAGTAATGGGCGCACACGCGCTGCCTTTCCACAATTAAATTTATTAAATTATTCCAGCATGGAAACAAACAAAACGATCAACGCGTTTCAGTGCTCCTGGCACCTTGCTCACGATCACTTTTTTGTCCTTTTTTCCAAACTTTTAAAGTAACCAATAACATTGGATGTTACCTCACATCCTATATTACTCTAGGCATTATGGTTTTTGTAGTTTTTTATAAAAAGAGTCTGTTTTGTGAAGTTAGGTCCGCTAGTTGAATACTTATGCAGAAGTCAATGTTTTTGGTTATTCATTACATCATGAATAATTATTATTTTGGACCATATTGACATTATTTACATCCCTCCAGTGGGATTACTTAACTGGCAACCAGTTTGTCAGAGATCCATTTAGTACCATTGTATGTTTCTATCCCTCCAGTGGGATTCATCACAGTTTGCTTAATCCAGTCCTTCCATGCATGGTATCACTCATCTCTCTTTGTCCTTCACCAGCTCATTATGATTTCTTAAACGAGGTGGATGTACAACTCCTCCGATTGGTTCAGGCCGTGTGGATGTAGAGTTCTGAAGTTTAAGATGTGGCGCGATTCTTTTTTGCGCATGATTTTCTCACGATCTCCTCCACGTATGTTCTTCGGTATCGTTTCTATGCCGAAGAATTTTAATTTTTGCCAATCCGCATTGTGCTTCTGCTCCATGTGTTTTGCCACCGCATTCGCTCTATCCTTGTGTGTCGTTGCTCTGGCATGTTCCATTATTCGTTTCTTTAGCTCTCCCTTGGTGCTTCCCACATACATCAGGGGGCATGGACATACAACGCCATAGATTGTAAATTCTGTCGTGCAGGTGATTAGTTGTTTTATCTGCCATTTTTTGTTGTCGGGTAGCGGTATTTCTTTGGTGGGTTTGGCAATTTGGCACATTTTGCAGTTATAGCATTTTACGAAGCCTGTGGTTTTCAACCAGTCTTTCTTTTTGCTTGTCCTACAATGGCTGTGGATCAGTTGATCTTTCAGATTTGGAGCTCTTCTGTAGGTTACCACCGGATGTGAGCCCACTATTTTTCCTACTGTGTCATCCAGATGGAGTATTTTCCAGTTTTTTCTCATTATTTTTACAAGTTCCTTGCTGTTTTCTGAGTAATCCATGATTAGTCGAATTGGTTCTCGTGTAGTTTTTTCTTTTTCAATTGACTTTGTCAGACACTCCTGTCTTGTTTTTTCATTTGCCTTTTGCCAGCACTTTTCGATATTTCCCCAATTATATTGACGATTTTTGAATCTTTGTTTTGCTTTGGTGCTGTGTTCCTGCCATTCGGTATCTTCACTACATATCCTTCTGATTCGGAGGAACTCTCCATATGGTATACTTGAAATAAGAGAAGCTTGGTGGCAACTAGTTGCTTCCAATGTGGCATTGGTGGCCGTTGCTTTCCTGTGAAGTGTCGTGTGAATATGGTTTTCCTTGATATAAATACGAGTATCCAGGAAGGTGATCTCGATGTTGCTGATCTCATAGGTGAAAGTTAATCCGGCCGTACTTGCGTTGATGATGTTGAAATACTCCTGGAATTCGTCTTTGGTTCCTTCCCAAATAATCAACAAGTCGTCTATAAACCTTATCCAACACATGACCTTGCTTGTAAATTTGTCAAATTCTGGGGCCCAAGCTATTTCCTTTTCCCAGTACCCCATCGTGAGACAGGCGTAATTGGGACTGAATGAAAAACCCATCGCGGTTCCACTGCATTGTCTGTATATTTCTTCCCCGAATAAGAAGATATTTTGTGATAGGCATAGTTCCATCATATCTAACAGCATTTGGTTATGATTTTTATACCCGATGTCTCTCTGTTGTAGGAAATAATTGCATGCTTTGAGGCCCAGGTTATTTTGTATGTTTGTATACAATGATACAACATCCATAGATATTAGCTGATAACTTTCTTGCCATGGGGTATTTTCTAGTCGTCTCAACAAGTCGTTGGTATCCTGGATATATGAGCCGAGTTGTGTTACGTGGGGTTTGAGAAAATGATCTATATAATTTGAGATTGGTTCCAGC